>NC_044503.1:32611983-32684483 GCF_902362185.1 Chanos chanos | reverse complement strand
GTAATTGCTTATCATACAACAATAGAATCACATCAGCAGTATCATCAATGCTATACACCCACCAAAACATTGCTTCTCTCTGGAGTGCTATGAGCTACTTGCGCCCTGTATGTTATATGCTCTAGTCACCTTGTAAGGTCCATCCTGGTATGTTTGTTCCATCTTTAATGCATCTTGTGTGAATCTTGTCAGAAGCAACTTGTCCTTTTGTCATATATGTAAACAGCGTGAACACCATGCGTGTGCTCCTAGTTGTTCAATGGCAACAATGTCACCAAGAAAAATTCTTGAAAATGCCTGTGCAAGATATCAGTGAAAATTGTGTCCCCTAATACTGATACTAATTCTGATTGTGACTGATTCTAATTCTGACTCTGACTGTAATTAAACTGTCTGATTTCCTTTCACAGAACTTAGAGGACTCAAGGAACAGGTGAGTAATCTGTCTCTTAACTGTGATAAAAAATCCACAGCAGCACTGACTCCTGAATGTCTTTCCAGGGCCCAGTTCACACTACAGGATCCAGAGATAATTTCAGGAGCACTGATCAACGTGGCAAAGCACCTGGGCAACCTGAAGTTCAGAGTCTGGGAGAAGATGCAGAACATTGTTCAATACAGTGAGTTTATGTAGAAGATAATGAAATAACACAGACCATTGAAACAATGACATTCAATAATACATGTTACTCATGCCCTTACATACTGGTGTTAATGTAGGATCATGAAGTCGAAGTCTATGATAATTGCTCCAGTCTAAGACAGACTGGAGCAATTATGCGACGGATGTCAGAGAGAGGGACACACACAGAGAGAGAGAGAGAGAGAGAGAGAAATTAGGCTATATGGCAAGAACCACATAACTCACTCAGACAAACACACTAAGACCTAAAATATCTATAACAGAATGCTTTTAAAGTACAGATTTGTGAAATCAGAACGACAGGCTAGAAATGTGCTTTATAAACAATAATGTATTGGTAACAGCAGTGAAAAGAAAAGGAAAAGACTGGAACATCTTCGAGACAAGGAAACTGTGATGAGAGAGTGGTTTCTGACACTCATATTTCTTTTTTTTTAATGTTTTGTTTTGTGTTTGTAGTGAATAAAAGACATATATTTATGTGGCATTGTGAAAAACAACACACAGATCAAAACACAGGGCAAATGCAAAGGCACCAGGGATTACACAGATCATCTTAAAATAAAATAGAGCAATTGAAATCATGTCAATAGAAACACAAACATTAAATCCAAACAGAGTGGATTTAATCCCAGAGTGTAACAGGGTGGACTAAGAGGAGAATCTCAGAGTGTTAGACCAAATTAAACCAACTCTCAATGCACAACTAATACAACAAACACACAGAACTAACACATCACACACACAGAACTAACACATCACACACACACACAACTAATACAACACACACAGCTAACAAAAGACACATAGCTAATACAGTACTCACAATGTACACAACACACTTGCAACTCATGCAATACATGTAATTAAAACAGACCACATAATGTTGGATATTCTAATCTTTTGGTTAGCTAGCTGATAATATTGAGGAATAACCGTTCTTTCAGAAACCGGACACCTTTTTCGTGAGTCTTGTTTAAGTATTTACGTAGCGTTTACATTTGCAACCAAAGGAGAAGCAACATTGCATCACAACTGTTATTAGTTTTCCCATCATGCATCAATGGTTAGAACTTTAAGCATCATGGAATTCACACTGTATGGAACTTGTCCTCTTTTTCTCTAGTCAGTCAAACTGTTGACATTATATACTGAATAGCAGTCTAAATAGTTACAACACTCAGCAAACAGAACAAACACAGCTAGCACACACACACACGCACACACACACACACACACACACACACACACACACACACACACACACACACACACACACACACACACACACACACACACATACACGCGCACACACACACACACACACACACACGCGCGCGCACACGGACACACACACACACATACACACACACACACACACACATACACGCGCGCGCGCACACACACACACACACACACACACACACACACAGTGCAGCACAAATTTAGCTGAATAATTTCAGTAATGACATCAGCGTAGTTCATATCTAATCTGTTTCATAAATGGAGGTAAATAAAAGAAAAATAGCACAATAAATATGTGAACAAATGCATAAATAAAAGAAAAATGCTGAAATTGTATAAATATGTAGATAGATAAATAAAATTTTAATCATGATAAATAATCACAATGTGCTAAAAAATAGATAAGTGTGTGGATAAATAACAATGTGAATAAAATAAAAATAGTTTAAACGTTTAATCTCTCCTTTCTCTGACTTCAGCTCGTGTAATTCTGGACCCCAACACTGCAGCATCATGGCTCATCCTGTCTGAGGATCTGACCAGTGTGACATTCAGTGATGAGAAGCAACAGATTGTTGATAATCCAGAGAGATATGATTTCTATCCATGTTCTCTGGGCTCTGAAGGCTTTAACTCAGGGACACACGGCTGGGATGTTGATGTTGGGCACAGTACATATTGGACCCTGGGTATGACCACAGAATCAAACCAGAGGAAGGGAAAGACATTCTTTAAAACTGGTATCTGGTGTGTGTTGTTATACAAAGGTAAATACAAGTCAAAAGCCTCAGGAGGGTCAGTAACTCCACTCACCGTGAGTTATAAAATCCAGAGGATCAGATTGGAACTTGACTGGGACAGAGGAAAACTTTCATTCTTTGATCCTCTAAACAACACACACCTACACACCTTCACACACACTTTTACTGAGAAAATGTATCCATTCTTCTATAACAACTGTAAACTCTCTCCTCTGAGGGTCTTACCAGTGAAGTGTTGTGTAACAGTGGAATAGCTCAGTTAGATTTGATTCTGTCTCAGGTTACAGTGAAATGTCTCTACTGTTGTTGTTGTCTCTGTCATTCATGTTCCTTCTGACCAATTACTTGATTAAAAAAGAAAAAGAAAAAAAAATGATACTGGTGTTTATTTATCTTATGCTATAAGAACACAGCGTCAGTCTACAGTAAATTTAATATAGAGTAAGACATTTGAATAGGTTGTATGGAGAAAAACTCAGAAGACCTGAAATTGGGTGACTTCATTTTCACAGCGATGACTGTAATCAAGCGAGGACAAAGAGTGCAGGTGGAACAGGGAATGTGATGCTTAATAAACATACATCATCTGCTCAGGTGACGGAAAAGGAAAGAAAAACCTTTTCAACTAATTTACCAGCAGAGGCAGAGTAGCTTGCATTTACTACAAGTGATTTTAAAAGAAACACAGTTTCTATGGGTACCACTATCTTCCATCTCTATGACCAGTCTGAACTGGAAATGCTGAGACTTTACATTTGCATGATGGAGAAAATGCTCTCGGCCGTGGATCATGCAACTTTATTGGACAGCAGTGACAGTGTGGACAGGTGCCCTTCAGAGAGTTTGCCTGAAAGAAATGTCACTGAAAAGCTGTGAGTGGCATAGGTTAAGCACAATATGTTTGGATTGTTTTAAAGTAGATGAGGATTGTGGGATAGGTAAACTGACAAAGGACTGAAAGGGTGTGTGTTTTTACAAATGACTTGGACACGAATCGCTCAATTTAAAGTGGCTTGTGAAGAAAATTCATATTACATCCTCCTTTACTACAATTTACAATATGGTATTTAGCAGACGCTTTTAACCAAAGCAACTTACAGTAAGTGTATTTTTCGTTTGTTTTTACAAAATCTGGAAGAACAGAGACCACCAAACCACAAAAGACAGAAAGAATGGAGATACAATCACATATCATGGGGATGGAAAATGCACATTTTAGACTGAACAGTCATTCGAAACTGCTGTGATCTGAAAGGAAATACTGATATTTCAGATGGTCATGGATCCAGCGCAAGGTCTGCTGGTTGATTTTTTGTGTGGTAAGAGTGCTTCACTATCTGTCAAGGCAGCTTATGGCCAATAGCTGATCTGCTTTGCAGTCTAAGTATAAATGTAAATCTCTGTGATTGCACACACTGTGAACAGTGAATTTGTGCTCTGCATTTAGCCCATCCAACACACCAGTAGTGAACACACACACACCAGATGCAGGAGTTGTGCCTTGCCCGAGGGCACACAGCCATGGATGTCAGTCCTGGGAATTGAACCCTTCGGTCACGAGCCCAATACTCCAACCTCTAGACCACGGCTGCCCCAACAATCAATGATGACAGATTCTGCCCAAACAAATAGAACAAATCAGAATGTAATCAATGGGCCGATAAAGTCAGTAAACAGGTAAGAGCCATCTCTGATATGTTTTTGAAGAATTATTCATTTATTGATCACTGGAAGGAAAAGAATGTTTTGCTTTGCATGAATGACCAAAATCATGTGTTGTAATGACATTTGTGGTGCGACCATGTCAATAACTAAATATAAGCTTTAAAACTTCCGTAGTGCACTCACACTGAATGAGAATCAATATTTTTATACTGATTTTTTTTTTTTTTTCCCCAATCAGGGAGGACACTTCGCAACTTGAAGAAACGACTTTAGATTCACCCCGTATGTATCAACACTTCAGACCAACCCACCCAACAAGAGACGAGAAGGGGCAATGGATAGTTACATAGATTGAAGAAGGGGGAAGTGGGACAGATTACACCACATTAGGGCAGCCATGGTCTAAATGGGCAGCTGTGGGCTAAAGGTTAGAAAACCGGGCTTGTGACTGGAGGGTTGCTGGTTTGATTCCCAGACCCAACATCCATATGTGTGCCCTTGAGCAAGGCACTTAACCCCAATGCTCCCTGGGCGTAGAGGAATGCTGCCCACTGCTCCGGTGTGTGTTCACTACTGGTGTGTTGGATGGGTTAAATGCAGAGACAAATTCACTGTTCACAGTGTGTGTATGCAATCATAGAGATTTACATTTACCTTGTGAATAACACAGTAAGTAAGCCAGTACCTTGGCTGTAATTTGACAAATGTGGCACATTATATAGTGTTAGAAAAGCTCAATTTGGGGTCACCACATTTTCCTTGCTTGTGTTTATGACGTAAAGTCAAAGGTAAGTGGCTTCTTTCTGTCTCTGTGTCTCTGTCTGTCTGTCTCTTTTTTCCTCTCTCTTTCCTTCTCTCTCCGTTTCCTCAACCAGACTTCATGTTTTGCTCAGTAAGTTCAGAACAATGAGGCGAGTTCCTCCGCCCCCTCCCCTTCTCTCGTGTGTGTGCTTGCGTGAGTGCGTGCGCGCGCACGTACAAAACGCAACTTAACGGAGGGCGGGCAGGCAACATGGTTTCAAGGAGGTCCTTGTGACGTGTATATAAAAGCGTTCTTGCACCCATGAGTCTCATTGTTCCGAACTTGGAAGAGAAAAAGAAAAGATGTCTGGCAGAGGAAAGGGTGGTAAAGGTCTTGGCAAAGGAGGCGCTAAGCGTCACCGTAAAGTGCTTCGCGATAACATCCAGGGCATTACTAAGCCTGCTATTCGCCGTCTGGCTCGCCGTGGCGGTGTCAAGCGTATCTCCGGCCTAATCTACGAGGAGACCCGTGGTGTGCTGAAGGTGTTCCTGGAGAACGTAATTCGTGATGCTGTCACCTACACCGAGCACGCCAAGAGAAAGACCGTGACTGCCATGGATGTTGTGTACGCCTTGAAGCGCCAGGGACGTACTCTGTACGGCTTCGGTGGTTAAGCAATTTCCAGAACACTTGCTAAGAGAAATTCAAAGGCTCTTTTCAGAGCCACCCACATTGCTTTACATGAGCGCTATATTCCTGCAGTCAATCAAATGTGACGACTTTGTCTGCGTGCTGCCGCTCTCCGTAAACCTCTTGCGAACTATGGCGCCACATGTCTATAGTCCATCAAACGTACGCTGAAGTTTTTCTGGTAGTCGTTGATGGATTAACAAGTCTCCCCAAAAGGCAAAGAATCTTTATTAGCGTGATGTACATTTCATGGTGCTCCCTTATAGACGCGGCAAATCTCTGCTGATCCCTCTACTGTACGATGTGCACGTGTTTTGAAAGTATAAGTGTCTTTTCCTCTAGCTTTATGCCAGAGAACCAGGTTTTAAATCCACTTGTATCTGTTCGCACACTTTTTTTTTTCCTCCAACATTTCTTACACGTAATGTAAGTGGAGAACAGGTAAGAAAACCGTCCCTCCTTTAAGGATAGGCGAGTGGAAAAGGTGCGTGTGCGCGCGCACATCCAAGTGAATTATTTGAAAACTGAATAAAGAAACAGTCGCATGCAAAAGACAGTGGAAAGTTCAAGACCCTAGAAGCAGCAACGGCAAATCACTTCGAAACTGATTAAACATCAACTGCTTGATATTCATATAGTATAATGAAACTCTTTTTGTGGAATACATGAAGGTTTTGGTGGCAGAACAAACGAGTTTGTGAGGTGGGTGGAGGGCGTGGAGCCCGCGCAAAATTAAAATCCTTGTTGAGCCTTTTCGACTAACGTTAAGTGCGCGGAAAAAGTGTAGTGCACACAAGTTATTGGGGGACAGAATAAGTGGTCGCCGAAAAGACGTTACAAAACTCAAGACTTTCGAACAAAACGGGTAAATCATTGGAAAATATAAAGCTGTCAGTCTGAGAGAATAATAAAATGTTTTTGCATAATGAATTTGATAAAAAAAACTGATATCAGATCCAAGGAATTTGTAGGGGGGTGGGGAACATGGAGCCCGCGCAAAACCCAATTTTTTGTTCAACCTCTTTGACTCCTATTGGACTGCCATTGAGTTTCGTCAGAACAGTCTGCGACCAATAGAAGACCTGCTTGTTCTAACGCACCAGTAGATTCTGCCACAAGAAAGTGAACGTGGAGGAGGACGGATGTTCAACATATTTGCATAAGGCTCTTAATCTATAGTGGGTACCGAAGTGCGAATTCTTTACTCATCGCTATCTGCTTCAACAGTTACAATCATGCCAGAGCCCGCCAAGTCTGCCCCTAAGAAGGGATCCAAGAAGGCCGTGACCAAGACGGCCGGCAAAGGAGGCAAGAAGCGCAAGAGAACCAGGAAGGAGAGCTACGCTATCTACGTGTACAAGGTGCTGAAGCAGGTCCATCCCGACACTGGCATTTCTTCCAAGGCCATGGGAATCATGAATTCCTTCGTCAACGACATCTTCGAGCGGATTGCCGGAGAGGCTTCTCGCCTGGCGCACTACAACAAGCGCTCCACCATCACCTCCCGGGAGATCCAGACCGCCGTGCGTCTGCTGCTCCCCGGTGAGTTGGCCAAGCACGCCGTGTCTGAGGGTACCAAGGCCGTCACCAAGTACACCAGCTCCAAGTAAACTTCAACATAGAAACACTTCAAACCCAAAGGCTCTTTTAAGAGCCACCCACTAAATCTGTACAAGAACTGACCATCTTACTATTAGGAGGGAAAAAGTGAGCTCCACAAGGCCATTATGCCTTTTCCCCTGTGTGTGTGTGTGTGTGTGTGTGTGTGTATTTAAAAAAAAAAAAAAAAGTGTTTTGTAGAGCATGCACACATTGCTCCATGGTAATAGCAATTATTGCGTCCCCAAACGACAGTGTGTGTGTTGTAGCGTAACCAAAGCCGGGTATTTCGAAGCTAAAATAATGACAAATGTCTTGCGCCTGCACTGACAAGATGGCGTTAAATGTGATGCAGGAAAGCATCCAGAGTACTTGCCTCATTTACACCATTCTTTCACCATTCTGCTGAAGTATGGTGCAGTTTGGGCCAATTGCTGAGGACCACTGTCGACATCAAACCCCATCTCAATATCTGACTTGTCCTTAAATCAGTGTCTGCCTGTCCACCAAGCTGCCAAAGAGAACTGTCTTGTTCTCTGGCCTGTTAGTTTGATCATGTGCACTTGTCATAACTTCTCTTTCCAGTTCCATCTCTGGTATGGCGGATTTCTACGTTCTTGCGCAACTTGTTTCATGTCGTTTTACAAATGCTCTGTCTACGTGATAATTTGAAAAGGAGAATGATATGGTGATCAAACACTGGCTAAGTTACACACACAAATTCAAAAGTGAAGTGGCGTCGGGTGGGGGTTAAGTAGTTGGAAAGCCTCATTGAAAATTCTAAATCTCCATTTTCCTAAAGTAGTGGCTTTGCATCTAATGTACAGAGCTTGCCTTGAGCATGGAGGCAATAAAAAGTTCATTGCGTTACAGGTCGTCCAAGTCATGAAATGTGAGAGCTCTATGTATGACTGATGAGAGATATGGTGATTTTTGTATCAAATAGAAGAAGCACGTGTAACAGATTTAAAATGGCTCCTTGTTATGTCTTTTTTTTTTTCTTTTTTTTTTTTTTTGCCATAAGTAAACATCCCTGGGCAATACTGCTTGTCCTGGAGCTGCCCATAATGTGATGAACAATTATAGGCCTGACCTCATTTCGCTGTTTTCAGGAGGAAAAGGTGCCATTCAAAATATACCCTCACACACCCCGGCAATTTCAGTGCACAATGGGACTATTTCTGAACATTTTTGATTGTTGTAAATATTTGGGTGGATGATTTGTCATGGCAAAACAGTGTGTGAGATGGCCTTGAAAGTCTATCACATTTGTTATGCAATTAACATTAACAGTTGCCCTAAAAGTGGCAGGATATGTATGAAAATTGATACACATTTCTGTGTGAAGATGACACATTTGCAGTCAGCACATCACGAAAATTGTGCGTGTGTGTGTGTGTGTGTGTGTGTGTGTGTGCGCGCTATGTGCTATAAAGCTTTCAGTATTAAAAGGCACGGGTTTATTTATTTTAGCTCAGTGTAAAAGCGACAAGGAACAATGAACAGTGTTTTTGCAACTTTTGTATACATTTCTTGCAGGATATCTGAACAACAATACTACTACCACTACTACTAATTTGTGGCAAATCCAAAGTGACATGCTCCTGAGTGCCCTGTGTTGTGGTGAGGGATTCAAGTTAGGCCAAGGCGTAGACGGTGTGTTTCAAGCACACATTCGAAGCCCTTTTCAAACATATCAAATCTCTCACGTCCGTTTGCAGTCAGTTTATTGCATTGCCAAGGCTTTCCTTCAAAGCGCCAAACAGTCCGCATGGAGCATACGGCAAGTGTTTCTCCATTTATACCTCGAATATCCCATCAAATACACACTAGCTCATTCGTTTCTGCTGCCCAACGGCGCGGTTAGGAAAGAGTAGCGCTAAAAGGACTGCGGGCTCATCCGATAGCTTTAATTTTTCATCAAGGGGAATGTCTCTGGTAGGGGTTTCGACGGTTTTCGCTGTTCCACATGGTCCCGTGAGCCATTTATTCGAGAAGTTGTGCAGAGAGAAAACACAAGTGATAGAGATTCGCGGAAGCGCCGAAACGCAGAACGACTCGGTTGAGTCTAAACGGTTCTCATGTTACGCTTAAGGCCAGCCCTCTGCGGCCTGAGCGTACTGAACATTACGGAACTGCGTCTGAGTAGCAGCACCGCTCGGAAAACAAGTTCGATAACATGGCAGAAGAAGCTCCAGCACCCGCCGCCGCAGCACCAGCAAAAGCGCCTAAGAAGAAGGCGGCATCCAAGCCCAGAAAAGCGGGACCCAGTGTTGGCGAACTCATCGTTAAGGCTGTGTCCGCCTCTAAAGAGCGGAGTGGAGTTTCTCTCGCCGCTCTGAAGAAAGCCTTGGCTGCCGGCGGCTACGACGTGGAGAAGAACAACTCCCGCGTCAAACTTGCAGTCAAGAGCTTGGTGACGAAGGGCACTCTTGTCCAGACCAAAGGAACAGGTGCCTCTGGCTCCTTCAAGCTGAACAAGAAGGCGGAGGCCCCCAAAAAGAAGAAGCCTGCCAAGAAAGCCGCGCCGAAAGCCAAGAAACCGGCAGCTAAGAAGCCCGCTGCCGCCAAGAAGCCCAAGAAGGCAGCGGCAAAGAAGCCAGCTGCGGCCAAGAAGTCCCCCAAGAAGGCTAAGAAACCAGCCGCCGCTCCTAAGAAAGCCGCCAAGAGCCCCAAAAAGGCCAAGAAGCCCGCAGCGCCCAAAAAGGCGACCAAGAGCCCCAAGAAAGCCAAGGCAGCCAAGCCTAAAGCAGCTAAAGCCAAGGCCAAGAAGGCAGCCCCCAAAAAGAAGTAAAGAAATAAACCATCATCTGACGTTTATCCAATCCAACGGCTCTTCTAAGAGCCACCCACTGATCTCTTATGAGAGAAGATATTCCGTATCTTTTTGCTTCTGTATGCTGAGATATCCCCCCCAACATAGTGAAAATAACTCTAAATCATTGAGGCTATTTGCAGTTAATCCAGGGACCCCATCCCACCCCCAACTGTAAATATAAATGCATAATAGCGTTATGATTTATGTGCTTGGATGTACCCCACGCACAATTCGCCCTTGTGTGTTAATACAGACAGGTTGACATGAACACAATTCAGCAAAGAGGCTTTGTTCTTTGAGTTCGAATCAAGCTCAAAGTAATTGTACAAAGAGAGACTGAATTTCTCCTCGTTAAAAGGTCCGTTTAAGACGTCGAAGTTGCTGGGAAAGGATAATGTGACATTAATAGCGGTTGTGATGTGAGAGACAAGTAGTAAAGATAAGTGATTGGATTTAGTATAAATCTACTGGAATGCAGATTTTCATCTGATGATTTTCTTTCATAGGTTCGTGAAAATGAAACATTTTTATTCATCTCAATTCTCAACGTTTTCCAAAGAGAAGCGAGGGGTGGTGTGGGTTGGCTTTGCTTGTGAGGGCAGTGTGATGATTGGTTTACATCACAGTGAGACGCTGGCCAATCCAGAGACGGTAGCAAATGCCATAAATAAGGGCCTCCACAGAACAGTGGGGTATTTCGACTTGCTTTTGAGAAAGCCTGCGAGAACACAAACATGAGCGGAAGAGGCAAAACCGGTGGCAAAGCTAGAGCCAAGGCTAAGACCAGGTCGTCCAGGGCTGGGCTCCAGTTCCCTGTCGGCCGTGTGCACAGGCTCCTGCGCAAAGGCAACTACGCCGAGCGTGTTGGCGCTGGTGCCCCTGTCTACCTTGCCGCCGTGCTCGAATACCTGACTGCTGAGATCTTGGAGTTGGCTGGCAACGCTGCCCGCGACAACAAGAAGACCCGTATCATCCCCCGTCACCTGCAGCTGGCCGTCCGCAACGACGAGGAGTTGAACAAACTGCTCGGCGGAGTCACCATCGCCCAAGGTGGCGTGCTGCCCAACATCCAGGCAGTGCTGTTGCCCAAGAAGACCGACAAGCCAGCCAAGGCCAAGTAAAGTCTCCAACTGTGACCTGCTCTTCACATACCCAAAGGCTCTTTTAAGAGCCACCCAATTCCTTCTTGAGAGAACGAACACTCCTATATCAGATGACTGTATCTGTCTATCCACTCTAGTGTAGGCTATCTATTATAACTTCGAGACTATGCTACGTTGTGCTGTACGTAGGCGAATGTGTCCAAGTCCAGTCTAAGTTTGGCCAACACACTTATTGCTGTATTCACAACCGATATACGCCCGTATTACGGTCACAGGTCAGCGTCATTCTGAAGGATAATTCTAGTTTCTCCATGGAAGGAACCCAGATTTCTATGTCGTTACAGTCTCCGTCACAATTGTTCTGCTGTGCCGCAGCATGTACAACTGTATCCTTAACTTCCGAATAACAGTCCGTAAAGTATGGTACAAAGTGTTAAGTACTAATGTTTCCGCTTCTGTCACAAGCTGTGCTGCTCGGTTGTATCAGTACAGAACCGTCACATTCCCCTATACATGTTTCCCCCAAACTAGGCCATTAAAAAGGACCAAAAAGCAGGCGTGTGCATGGAGCGTACATTAGGCTTGCAATTCTACACACAAGCAGAGTTTGTGACGCGCGCCACAAAAGCGGGGCGGGTCAGCAGTTTGAATTTCAGGCGGCAAAGAAAAGCAGAGAGCACGAGCCAGTCGTGCACGTTCCTCGCCTTGATCCTCGTCCAATCAGAGCAGGAAAGCACTGCCCCGTCCAATGAGAGAAGGCAGTCTCAAAGCTTTATATAGCCTAGTTGGACGCCAGACTCGCACACTTTTGCTGTTAGTCGAAGCAGATTGACTGGAAGCATGGCAAGAACCAAGCAGACCGCTCGCAAATCCACTGGTGGCAAAGCCCCCAGGAAGCAGCTGGCCACCAAGGCTGCTCGCAAGAGCGCCCCTGCCACCGGTGGCGTCAAGAAGCCTCACCGTTACAGGCCCGGCACCGTGGCTCTCCGAGAGATCCGCCGTTACCAGAAGTCCACCGAGCTGCTCATCCGCAAGCTGCCCTTCCAGCGTCTGGTGAGAGAGATCGCTCAAGATTTCAAGACCGACCTGCGCTTCCAGAGCTCCGCCGTCATGGCTTTGCAGGAGGCCAGCGAGGCATACTTGGTCGGTCTGTTCGAGGACACCAACCTGTGCGCCATCCACGCCAAGAGAGTCACCATCATGCCCAAGGACATCCAGCTGGCCCGCCGTATTCGCGGAGAACGGGCTTAAATTGACACCCTACTTACTCCGAATCTCAAAGGCTCTTTTAAGAGCCACCTCAGTCGTTTAGTGAAAGACCCAGTATTCCGAATTGTCTTCATGGAGGCGGTTCTCCGTAATGAGAAGTTAGCCTTTTGCATTCGAGGTCACAAACCGTGTCAGCGTTGATATTTCAGCACAAGGCATTTTCGTACCAACTTGTCCCATGACGCCTTTGGACTACATTAAAGGTCTTTGTCTACACCTGACGGTCGCAGTATAGCACTTGAACTCCTATTTATACGCGCAGTGTTCATTTCTGCACATTTTACTCAATGAATTCAAGTATGAAGAAAATGTTTATTGCTGTTCACATTTCACGTGCTCTATAGTGGGTTGTATGGAAAACTACTACTGTCAGCACTACTGAAAATGACACTTCAACGAAATATCACATTCACACGAAGCCATATACCTGATCACACACACACACACACACACACATTTGTCTTAGTACAGAGGCCACAGTTTGATCTTCACAAAGAAAGTAAAAGGACGAATGTGGCTTTCATGAGAGGCCTGGTACATGTCGTTACATTGATAACTGATGTAGATGAAGTTACACACTGTTGGGATGTTGATGTTCCCAGAGTACAGTAAACTGTTTGAGAAGTGGAGTTTGGATGTGGTGGTGCTATGATGGTCACTGCAAATCACAGCCCGAGTTACAGCGTCCGCACACAGCGAATGAGTTAGGGTCAGAAGGAGGTGGAATGGGATAGAGGAACATTATCATTCTCTCGCTGTTTCAAGAACACGGCCATATTATTTCACACACAATTCTGAAAAAAGATTCTATAATAGTTAAAAAAAGTTTAATGTACCTTACAGAAACCAAAAATACTTAAGGACTTTTTTCCTCCTCCCCCCAAAACTAAAATGTACCCAATGAGGCTAACGGCAACACAAATATTGCAAGCACCTGCCCCTTTTGCTTGGCATAGATTGTAAGATCAATTTGAAAAATGTGCTTCTGGAGATATATGTTCATGAAATATTAATGCATAAGTTTGCACATATAAACTTACTCTTTTTTCCCCTCACTGTTTTGTTTCTATTAAAAAACAAACAAACAAACAAAAAAACCAAACCAAAACAAAAAAAAACCTAAACACACACACACACACACGCGCACACAAAGTAACAGGGCGATTAAATGGCGCAAATGAATGTTTTTTTTTTTTTTAACCCATTATTTTCTCAACAGTCCAAAATTGTTCATTTAAGCATTTTCAAAACAGTTTCCATAAATCTGCTTTGACCATATTTGTGTAGTTTTCATTTGGTCTTATCAGAGGGTCAGAGAATCCCAAATATCCTCTTCAATAGAGAAAGAGCAACATGCTAACCATTTAAACTCACAAGACCACATTCTATCCACAGTCACTTCAAATATCAGCAGAGGGCCACATATTTACAGAATGAGATTTAAAAAAAAAAAGAAGAAAAAAAAAAGTTCTATGGATACCATACACTCTCAGTAAAGAAGGAACGCAAGGGTAGAAACATTATACGTCTCCGTTCATCACTCTCCTTTTCTGCTGCAGAAACTCTGATCCATGCCTTCATTACATCCAGATTATTGACTACTGCAATAGCATTCTTCATGGCTCATCAACCAAAGTCCTAAGTAAACTTCAATACATTCAGAACTCTGCTGCTCGCCTGCTCACCCACTCCCGTTCCCATGATCACATCACCCCGGTCCTTCAGAAACTCCACTGGCTTCCTGTCCCTCAACGGATCCAATTCAAAGTTCTCCTTTTCACCTTCAAAGCCCTCCATAACCAGGCCCCCTCCTATCTCTCCGACCTGCTCCATCTCCACGCTCCTTCCCGAAGCCTCCGTTCCTCTGATGCAAAACTCCTGTCAGTACCATGCAGGACCAAGCACCGGACCTGGGGCAATAGAGCCTTCTCCATCGCTGCCCCCTCCCTCTGGAACTCCCTCCCCCAACACATCCGAGACTGCACTGAACTATCGCTATTCAAATCCTTCCTCAAAACCCACCTCTTTCGAACTGCTTTTAATCTATGATTAACACTGCGTTTTATACCCTTTTATTGCACTGATTTTACACTTTTAAGTCAAGTGCCTCTTGACTTTCCTGTTTTATTGTTTCTTATTTTCTCTTATTATTTTTCTTATGATTATGGTTCTTTTACTGATTATTTTATGTTTGTCAAGCGACTTTGAGTATCATGAAAAACGCTCTACAGATAAAATGTTTTATTATTATTATTATTATTATTATTATTATTATTATTATTATTATTATTATTATTATACCTTCAGGTACAAATTTATTCCTTTCAGTTGGCTGTATCTTGAAGGACACAGGACAGAGGCTTTGTGATACAGGATTGTACCTTTCAATGGGCTAATCAAGGGCTTGATGATCAATTGATCAGTGGAATCAGATGTGTCAGTCTTGAGCTCCTGAGTCCTTGATTAGTTCAAGTTACTGTGATAATGAAGACTTAATACCAAGATGTGCAGGACAGGGGGCCTTCAGGACAGGAATTGAGAACAACTGGTCCAAACAACTAAATAATATAGTATGATCACTCTTCATGGCTAATAACTGATCCAACAAAACCTTCAACTCAAAAGCAGACTGTACAAACTAAATGCGTCAGCAGTTGGAGTTTCAGAGTTATTTATTGGAGGGTTGTTTTCTACTGCTTTTAGAATTGCATTTTGCAAAATAAAATCATTGCTTAAAAATAACACAGACAGGCAATAATGAGTTTATATCAGGTATGTTTTGAACAATATCAACACTCCCCCCTTCTTAAAAATAAATAAAACAAATCTAAACAAAGTATGACATTTCATCCTCTAGATGGAGACAGAGACTTTTGGTTTACTGACAAAACCAGGCATGCGCAGATATGGATAGTCCAGGCATTTTATTCAAAAGCGTGGGTCAGCCTCACACAAATTGCAACAACAATAAACTCAACAGGTTTCATGTCCTCAATTTGTTCTGAATCAGAGAGAAAAAGTCATCATATGAGATGAAGGTTTTGAAGGTTTTGAAAATTTTGAAAGTTTTGAAAATCAGTTAAACATGATCCTACCAAAAATGCTTTGTTAGCGATATGTCGGTGACAGTACAACCGTACATTGTTGTGCATGCAAGATTTTATGATGATGCATGTTTTTTTTTTGAGCAAAAAAAAAAAAAAAACCACACAAACAAACAAATATCTCTGATGAAAGTACCATGATACACACACAAGTGTCACTTTCCGTAAATCACTGTATTATTAATTATACATGTTATGTATACGTATACATTATGTATTCATTAAATAGAGTAATGCAATATAAATAGTATAGATAAAGATGTTAGTGATGTGTTGGTCGCGAACCAGTCGGCTTTATGAGCCGGCTCCTTTATGCTAGCAATGGGAGCTGGCTACTGTCTGAGGGTCGATTTCGTTTTTCTTTCTCTTTTTGTTGTTAATTGATACAGGACAGAATAGTAGATATGATATTTTAGACCAGTGGTTCTCAATTCCTGTCCTGAAGGCCCCCTGTCCTGCACATCTTGGTATTAAGTCCTCATTATCACAGTAACTTGAACTAATCATGGACTCAGGAGCTCAAGACTGACACATCTGATTCCACTGATCAATTAATCATCAAGCCCTTGATTAGCCCATTGAAAGGTACAATCCTGTATCACGAAGCTTCTGTCCTGTGCCCTTCAAGATACAGCCAACTGAAAGGAATAAATTTGTACCTGAAGGTATAATGTTTCTACCCTTGCGTTCCTTCCTTACTGAGAGTGTATGGTATCCATAGAACTTTTTTTTTCTTCTTTTTTTTTAAATCTCATTCTGTAAATATGTGGTCCTCTGCTGATATTTGAAGTGACTGTGGATAGAATGTGGTCTTGTGAGTTTAAATGGTTAGCATGTTGCTCTTTCTCTATTGAAGAGGGTATTTGGGATTCTCTGACCCTCTGATAAGACCAAATGAAAACTACACAAATATGGCCAAAGCAGATTTATGGAAACTGTTCTGAAAATGCTTAAATTAACAATTTTGGACTGTTGAGAAAATAATGTTTTTTTAAAAAAACAAACAAACAAACAAAAAAACCATTCATTTGCGCCATTTAATCGCCCTGTTACTTTGTGTGCGTGTGCGTGTGTGTGTGCGTGTGTGTGTGTGTGTGTGTTTAGGGTTTTTTTGTTTTGGTTTGGTTTTTTTGTTTGTTTGTTTTTTTTAATAGAAACAAAAAAGTGAGGGGAAAAAAGAGTAAGTTTATATGTGCAAACTTATGCATTAATATTTCATGAACATATATCTCAAGAAGCACATTTTTTAAATTGATCTTATGATCTATGCCAAGCTATTGTATAATCTTTTTTCAGAATTGTGTGTGAAATAATATGGCCGTGTTCTTGAAACAGCGAGAGAATGATAATGTTCCTCTATCCCATTCCACCTCCTTCTGACCCTAACTCATTCGCTGTGTGCGGACGCTGTAACTCGGGCTGTGATTTGCAGTGACCATCATAGCACCACCACATCCAAACTCCACTTCTCAAACAGTTTACTGTACTCTGGGAACATCAACATCCCAACAGTGTGTAACTTCATCTACATCAGTTATCAATGTAACGACATGTACCAGGCCTCTCATGAAAGCCACATTCGTCCTTTTACTTTCTTTGTGAAGATCAAACTGTGGCCTCTGTACTAAGACAAATGTGTGTGTGTGTGTGATCAGGTATATGGCTTCGTGTGAATGTGATATTTCGTTGAAGTGTCATTTTCAGTAGTGCTGACAGTAGTAGTTTTCCATACAACCCACTATAGAGCACGTGAAATGTGAACAGCAATAAACATTTTCTTCATACTTGAATTCATTGAGTAAAATGTGCAGAAATGAACACTGCGCGTATAAATAGGAGTTCAAGTGCTATACTGCGACCGTCAGGTGTAGACAAAGACCTTTAATGTAGTCCAAAGGCGTCATGGGACAAGTTGGTACGAAAATGCCTTGTGCTGAAATATCAACGCTGACACGGCTTGTGACCTCGAATGCAAAAGGCTAACTTCTCATTACGGAGAACCGCCTCCATGAAGACAATTCGGAATACTGGGTCTTTCACTAAACGACTGAGGTGGCTCTTAAAAGAGCCTTTGAGATTCGGAGTAAGTAGGGTGTCAATTTAAGCCCGTTCTCCGCGAATACGGCGGGCCAGCTGGATGTCCTTGGGCATGATGGTGACTCTCTTGGCGTGGATGGCGCACAGGTTGGTGTCCTCGAACAGACCGACCAAGTATGCCTCGCTGGCCTCCTGCAAAGCCATGACGGCGGAGCTCTGGAAGCGCAGGTCGGTCTTGAAATCTTGAGCGATCTCTCTCACCAGACGCTGGAAGGGCAGCTTGCGGATGAGCAGCTCGGTGGACTTCTGGTAACGGCGGATCTCTCGGAGAGCCACGGTGCCGGGCCTGTAACGGTGAGGCTTCTTGACGCCACCGGTGGCAGGGGCGCTCTTGCGAGCAGCCTTGGTGGCCAGCTGCTTCCTGGGGGCTTTGCCACCAGTGGATTTGCGAGCGGTCTGCTTGGTTCTTGCCATGCTTCCAGTCAATCTGCTTCGACTAACAGCAAAAGTGTGCGAGTCTGGCGTCCAACTAGGCTATATAAAGCTTTGAGACTGCCTTCTCTCATTGGACGGGGCAGTGCTTTCCTGCTCTGATTGGACGAGGATCAAGGCGAGGAACGTGCACGACTGGCTCGTGCTCTCTGCTTTTCTTTGCCGCCTGAAATTCAAACTGCTGACCCGCCCCGCTTTTGTGGCGCGCGTCACAAACTCTGCTTGTGTGTAGAATTGCAAGCCTAATGTACGCTCCATGCACACGCCTGCTTTTTGGTCCTTTTTAATGGCCTAGTTTGGGGGAAACATGTATAGGGGAATGTGACGGTTCTGTACTGATACAACCGAGCAGCACAGCTTGTGACAGAAGCGGAAACATTAGTACTTAACACTTTGTACCATACTTTACGGACTGTTATTCGGAAGTTAAGGATACAGTTGTACATGCTGCGGCACAGCAGAACAATTGTGACGGAGACTGTAACGACATAGAAATCTGGGTTCCTTCCATGGAGAAACTAGAATTATCCTTCAGAATGACGCTGACCTGTGACCGTAATACGGGCGTATATCGGTTGTGAATACAGCAATAAGTGTGTTGGCCAAACTTAGACTGGACTTGGACACATTCGCCTACGTACAGCACAACGTAGCATAGTCTCGAAGTTATAATAGATAGCCTACACTAGAGTGGATAGACAGATACAGTCATCTGATATAGGAGTGTTCGTTCTCTCAAGAAGGAATTGGGTGGCTCTTAAAAGAGCCTTTGGGTATGTGAAGAGCAGGTCACAGTTGGAGACTTTACTTGGCCTTGGCTGGCTTGTCGGTCTTCTTGGGCAACAGCACTGCCTGGATGTTGGGCAGCACGCCACCTTGGGCGATGGTGACTCCGCCGAGCAGTTTGTTCAACTCCTCGTCGTTGCGGACGGCCAGCTGCAGGTGACGGGGGATGATACGGGTCTTCTTGTTGTCGCGGGCAGCGTTGCCAGCCAACTCCAAGATCTCAGCAGTCAGGTATTCGAGCACGGCGGCAAGGTAGACAGGGGCACCAGCGCCAACACGCTCGGCGTAGTTGCCTTTGCGCAGGAGCCTGTGCACACGGCCGACAGGGAACTGGAGCCCAGCCCTGGACGACCTGGTCTTAGCCTTGGCTCTAGCTTTGCCACCGGTTTTGCCTCTTCCGCTCATGTTTGTGTTCTCGCAGGCTTTCTCAAAAGCAAGTCGAAATACCCCACTGTTCTGTGGAGGCCCTTATTTATGGCATTTGCTACCGTCTCTGGATTGGCCAGCGTCTCACTGTGATGTAAACCAATCATCACACTGCCCTCACAAGCAAAGCCAACCCACACCACCCCTCGCTTCTCTTTGGAAAACGTTGAGAATTGAGATGAATAAAAATGTTTCATTTTCACGAACCTATGAAAGAAAATCATCAGATGAAAATCTGCATTCCAGTAGATTTATACTAAATCCAATCACTTATCTTTACTACTTGTCTCTCACATCACAACCGCTATTAATGTCACATTATCCTTTCCCAGCAACTTCGACGTCTTAAACGGACCTTTTAACGAGGAGAAATTCAGTCTCTCTTTGTACAATTACTTTGAGCTTGATTCGAACTCAAAGAACAAAGCCTCTTTGCTGAATTGTGTTCATGTCAACCTGTCTGTATTAACACACAAGGGCGAATTGTGCGTGGGGTACATCCAAGCACATAAATCATAACGCTATTATGCATTTATATTTACAGTTGGGGGTGGGATGGGGTCCCTGGATTAACTGCAAATAGCCTCAATGATTTAGAGTTATTTTCACTATGTTGGGGGGGATATCTCAGCATACAGAAGCAAAAAGATACGGAATATCTTCTCTCATAAGAGATCAGTGGGTGGCTCTTAGAAGAGCCGTTGGATTGGATAAACGTCAGATGATGGTTTATTTCTTTACTTCTTTTTGGGGGCTGCCTTCTTGGCCTTGGCTTTAGCTGCTTTAGGCTTGGCTGCCTTGGCTTTCTTGGGGCTCTTGGTCGCCTTTTTGGGCGCTGCGGGCTTCTTGGCCTTTTTGGGGCTCTTGGCGGCTTTCTTAGGAGCGGCGGCTGGTTTCTTAGCCTTCTTGGGGGACTTCTTGGCCGCAGCTGGCTTCTTTGCCGCTGCCTTCTTGGGCTTCTTGGCGGCAGCGGGCTTCTTAGCTGCCGGTTTCTTGGCTTTCGGCGCGGCTTTCTTGGCAGGCTTCTTCTTTTTGGGGGCCTCCGCCTTCTTGTTCAGCTTGAAGGAGCCAGAGGCACCTGTTCCTTTGGTCTGGACAAGAGTGCCCTTCGTCACCAAGCTCTTGACTGCAAGTTTGACGCGGGAGTTGTTCTTCTCCACGTCGTAGCCGCCGGCAGCCAAGGCTTTCTTCAGAGCGGCGAGAGAAACTCCACTCCGCTCTTTAGAGGCGGACACAGCCTTAACGATGAGTTCGCCAACACTGGGTCCCGCTTTTCTGGGCTTGGATGCCGCCTTCTTCTTAGGCGCTTTTGCTGGTGCTGCGGCGGCGGGTGCTGGAGCTTCTTCTGCCATGTTATCGAACTTGTTTTCCGAGCGGTGCTGCTACTCAGACGCAGTTCCGTAATGTTCAGTACGCTCAGGCCGCAGAGGGCTGGCCTTAAGCGTAACATGAGAACCGTTTAGACTCAACCGAGTCGTTCTGCGTTTCGGCGCTTCCGCGAATCTCTATCACTTGTGTTTTCTCTCTGCACAACTTCTCGAATAAATGGCTCACGGGACCATGTGGAACAGCGAAAACCGTCGAAACCCCTACCAGAGACATTCCCCTTGATGAAAAATTAAAGCTATCGGATGAGCCCGCAGTCCTTTTAGCGCTACTCTTTCCTAACCGCGCCGTTGGGCAGCAGAAACGAATGAGCTAGTGTGTATTTGATGGGATATTCGAGGTATAAATGGAGAAACACTTGCCGTATGCTCCATGCGGACTGTTTGGCGCTTTGAAGGAAAGCCTTGGCAATGCAATAAACTGACTGCAAACGGACGTGAGAGATTTGATATGTTTGAAAAGGGCTTCGAATGTGTGCTTGAAACACACCGTCTACGCCTTGGCCTAACTTGAATCCCTCACCACAACACAGGGCACTCAGGAGCATGTCACTTTGGATTTGCCACAAATTAGTAGTAGTGGTAGTAGTATTGTTGTTCAGATATCCTGCAAGAAATGTATACAAAAGTTGCAAAAACACTGTTCATTGTTCCTTGTCGCTTTTACACTGAGCTAAAATAAATAAACCCGTGCCTTTTAATACTGAAAGCTTTATAGCACATAGCGCGCACACACACACACACACACACACACGCACAATTTTCGTGATGTGCTGACTGCAAATGTGTCATCTTCACACAGAAATGTGTATCAATTTTCATACATATCCTGCCACTTTTAGGGCAACTGTTAATGTTAATTGCATAACAAATGTGATAGACTTTCAAGGCCATCTCACACACTGTTTTGCCATGACAAATCATCCACCCAAATATTTACAACAATCAAAAATGTTCAGAAATAGTCCCATTGTGCACTGAAATTGCCGGGGTGTGTGAGGGTATATTTTGAATGGCACCTTTTCCTCCTGAAAACAGCGAAATGAGGTCAGGCCTATAATTGTTCATCACATTATGGGCAGCTCCAGGACAAGCAGTATTGCCCAGGGATGTTTACTTATGGCAAAAAAAAAAAAAAAGACATAACAAGGAGCCATTTTAACTCTGTTACACTTGTTTCTTCTATTTGATACAAAAATCACCATATCTCTCATCAGTCATACATAGAGCTCTCACATTTCATGACTTGGACGACCTGTAATGCAATGAACCTTTTATTGCCTCCATGCTCAAGGCAAGCTCTGTACATTAGATGCAAAGCCACTACTTTAGGAAAATGGAGATTTAGAATGTTCAATGAGGCTTTCCAACTACTTAACCCCCACCCGACGCCACTTCACTTTTGAATTTGTGTGGGTAATTTAGCCAGTGTTTGATCACCATATCATTCTCCTTTTCAAATTTTCACGTAGACAGAGCATTTGTAAAACGACATGAAACAAGTTGCGCAAGAACGTAGAAATCCGCCATACCAGAGATGGAACTGGAAAGAGTTTATGACAAGTGCACATGATCAAACAAACAGGCCAGAGAAAAAGACAGTTCTCTTTGGCAGCTTGTTGGACAGGCAGACACTGATTTTAGGACAAGTCAGATATTGAGATGGGGTTTGATGTCGACAGTGGTCCTCAGCAATTGGCTCAAGCTGCACCATACTTCAGCAACAGAGCCCGAAGCAGAGAAAGGACGTGTGTAATTCCAAGAGGTAGCCTCACCCTGCTCCCAAATCTTGCATAGCAAGACTGAAAGAATGGTGTAAATGAGGCAAGTACTCTGGATGCTTTCCTGCATCACATTTAACGCCATCTTGTCAGTGCAGGTGCAAGACATTTGTCATTATTTTAGCTTCGAAATACCCGGCTTTGGTTACGCCACAACACACACAATGTCGTTTGGGGACGCAATAATTGCTATTACCATGGAGCAATGTGTGCATGCTCTACAAAACACTTTTTTTTTTTTTTTTTTAAAATACACACACACACACACACAGGGGAAAAGGCATAATGGCCTTGTGGAGCTCACTTTTTCCCTCCTAATAGTAAGATGGTCAGTTCTTGTACAGATTTAGTGGGTGGCTCTTAAAAGAGCCTTTGGGTTTGAAGTGTTTCTATGTTGAAGTTTACTTGGAGCTGGTGTACTTGGTGACGGCCTTGGTACCCTCAGACACGGCGTGCTTGGCCAACTCACCGGGGAGCAGCAGACGCACGGCGGTCTGGATCTCCCTGGAGGTGATGGTGGAGCGCTTGTTGTAGTGCGCCAGGCGAGAAGCCTCTCCGGCAATCCGCTCGAAGATGTCGTTGACAAAGGAATTCATGATTCCCATGGCCTTGGAAGAAATGCCAGTGTCGGGGTGGACCTGCTTCAGCACCTTGTACACGTAGATAGCGTAGCTCTCCTTCCTGGTTCTCTTGCGCTTCTTGCCTCCCTTACCAGCCGTCTTGGTCACGGCCTTCTTGGATCCCTTCTTAGGAGCAGACTTGGCGGGCTCTGGCATGATTGTAACTGTTGAAGCAGATAGCGATGAGTAAAGAATTCGCACTTCGGTACCCACTATAGATTAAGAGCCTTATGCAAATATGTTGAACATCCGTCCTCCTCCACGTTCACTTTCTTGTGGCAGAATCTACTGGTGCGTTAGAACAAGCAGGTCTTCTATTGGTCGCAGACTGTTCTGACGAAACTCAATGGCAGTCCAATAGGAGTCAAAGAGGTTGAACAAAAAATTGGGTTTTGCGCGGGCTCCATGTTCCCCACCCCCTACAAATTCCTTGGATCTGATATCAGTGCTTTATCAAATTCATTATGCAAAAACATTTTATTATTCTCTCAGACTTACAGCTTTATATTTTCCAATGATTTACCCGTTTTGTTCCAAAGTCTTGAGCTTTGTAACGTCTTTTCGGCGACCACTTATTCTGTCCCCCAATAACTTGTGTGCACTACACTTTTTCCACGTACTTAACGTTAGTCGAAAAGGCTCAACAAGGGTTTTATTTTTGCGCGGGCTGCACGCCCTCCACCCACCTCACAAACTCGTATGTTCTGCCACCAAAACCTTCATGTATTCCACAAAAAGAGTTTCATTATACTATATGAATATCAAACAATTGATGTTTCATCAGTTTCGAAGTGATTTGCCGTTGCTGCTTCTAGGGTCTTGAACTTTCCACTGTCTTTTGCATGCGACTGTTTCCTTATTCAGTTTTCAAATAATTCACTTGGATGTGCGCGCGCGCACGCACCTTTTCCACTCGCCTATCCTTAAAGGAGAGACGGTTTTTTACCTGTGCTCCACTTACATTACGTGTAAGAAATGTTGGAGGAAAAAAACAAAACAAACTACTGGTTATCTCTGGCATAAAGCTAGAGGAAAAGACACCTATACTTTCAAAACACGTGCACATCGTACAGTAGAGGGATCAGCAGAGATTTGCCGCGTCTATAAGGGAGCACCATGAAATGTACATCACGCTAATAAAGATTCTTTGCCTTTTGGGGAGACTTGTTAATCCATCAACGACTACCAGAAAAACTTCAGCGTACGTTTGATGGACTATAGACATGTGGCGCCATAGTTCGCAAGAGGTTTACGGAGAGCGGCAGCACGCAGACAAAGTCGTCACATTTGATTGACTGCAGGAATATAGCGCTCATGTAAAGCAATGTGGGTGGCTCTGAAAAGAGCCTTTGAATTTCTCTTAGCAAGTGTTCTGGAAATTGCTTAACCGCCAAAGCCGTACAGAGTACGTCCCTGGCGTTTCAAGGCGTACACAACATCCATGGCAGTCACGGTCTTTCTCTTGGCGTGCTCGGTGTAGGTGACAGCATCACGAATGACGTTCTCCAGGAACACCTTCAGCACACCACGGGTCTCCTCGTAGATCAGGCCGGAGATACGCTTGACACCGCCACGGCGAGCCAGACGGCGAATAGCAGGCTTAGTAATGCCCTGGATGTTATCGCGAAGCACTTTACGGTGACGCTTAGCGCCTCCTTTGCCAAGACCTTTACCACCCTTTCCTCTGCCAGACATCTTTTCTTTTTTCTTTCAAGTTCGGAACAATGAGACTCATGGGTGCAAGAACGCTTTTATATACACGTCACAAGGACCTCCTTGAAACCATGTTGCCTGCCCTCCCTCCCTTAAGTTGCGTTTTGTACGTGCGCGCGCACGCACTCACGCAAGCGCACACACACGAGAGAAGGGGAGGGGGCGGAGGAACTCGCCTCATTGTTCTGAACTTACTGAGCAAAACATGAAGTCTGGTTGAGGAAACGGAGAGAGAAGGAAAGAGAGAGGAAAAAAGAGACAGACAGACAGAGACACAGAGACAGAGACACAGAGACAGAAAGAAGCCACTTACCTTTGACTTTACGTCATAAACACAAACAAGGAAAATGTGGTGACCCCAAATTGAGCTTTTCTAACACTATATAATGTGCCACATTTGTCAAATTACAGCCAAGGTACTGGCTTACTTACTGTGTTATTCACAAGGTAAATGTAAATCTCTATGATTGCATACACACACTGTGAACAGTGAATTTGTCTCTGCATTTAACCCATCCAACACACCAGTAGTGAACACACACCGGAGCAGTGGGCAGCATTCCTCTACGCCCAGGGAGCATTGGGGTTAAGTGCCTTGCTCAAGGGCACACATATGGATGTTGGGCCTGTGAATCGAACCAGCAACCCTCCAGTCACAAGCCCGGTTTTCTAACCTTTAGCCCACAGCTGCCCATTTAGACCACGGCTGCCCTAATGTGGTGTAATCTGTCCCACTTCACCCTTCTTCAATCTACGCAACTATCCATTGCCCCTTCTCGTCTCTTGTTGGGTAGGTTGGTCTGAAGTGGTGATACATACGGGGTGAATCTAAAGTCGTTTCTTCAAGTTGCTAAGTGTCCTCCCTGACTGGAAAAAAAAAAAAAAAATCAGTATAAATATATTGATTCTCATTCAGTGTGAGTGCACTACGGAAGTTTTAAAGCTTATATTTAGTTATTGACATGGTCGCACCACAAATGTCATTACAACACATAACTATCATTTTGGTCATTCATGCAAAGCAAAACATTCTCTTCCTTCCAGTGATCAATAAATGAATAATTCTTCAAAAACATATCAGAGATGGCTCTTACCTGTTTACTGACTTTATCGGCCCATTGATTGCATTCTGATTTGTTCTATTTGTTTGGGCAGAATCTGTCATCATTGACTGTTGGGGCAGCCGTGGTCTAGAGGTTGGAGTATCGGGCTCATGACCGAAGGGTTCAATTCCCAGGACTGACATCCATGGCTGTGTGCCCTCGGGCAAGGAACAACTCCTGCATCTGGTGTGTGTGTGTTCACTACTGGTGTGTTGGATGGGCTAAATGCAGAGCACAAATTCACTGTTCACAGTGTGTGCAATCACAGAGATTTACATTTATACTTAGACTGCAAAGCAGATCAGCTATTGGCCATAAGCTGCCTTGACAGATAGTGAAGCACTCTTACCACACAAAAAATCAACCAACAGACCTTGCGCTGGATCCATGACCATCTGAAATATCAGTATTTCCTTTCAGATCACAGCAGTTTCGAATGACTGTTCAGTCTAAAATGTGCATTTTCCATCCCCATGATATGTGATTGTATCTCCATTCTTTCTGTCTTTTGTGGTTTGGTGGTCTCTGTTCTTCCAGATTTTGTAAAAACAAAAAC
Source organism: Chanos chanos (assembly GCF_902362185.1). Taxonomy (NCBI): domain Eukaryota; kingdom Metazoa; phylum Chordata; class Actinopteri; order Gonorynchiformes; family Chanidae; genus Chanos; species Chanos chanos. Next base: position 32,657,945 of record NC_044503.1, on the reverse strand, counting down.
GAAAAATGCACTTATTGTAAGTTGCTTTGGTTAAAAGCGTCTGCTAAATACCAAATTGTAAATTGTAGTAAAGGAGGATGTAATATGAATTTTCTTCACAAGCCACTTTAAATTGAGCGATTCGTGTCCAAGTCATTTGTAAAAACACACACCCTTTCAGTCCTTTGTCAGTTTACCTATCCCACAATCCTCAACTACTTTAAAACAATCCAAACATATTGTGCTTAACCTATGCCACTCACAGCTTTTCAGTGACATCTCTATGAGGCAAACTCTCTGAAGGGCACCTGTCCACACTGTCACTGCTGTCCAATAAAGATTCATGATCCACGGCCGAGAGCATTTTCTCCATCATGCAAATGTAAAGTCTCAGCATTTCCAGTTCAGATTGGTCATAGAAATGGAAGATAGTGGTACCCATAGAAACTGTGTTTCTTTTAAAATCACTTGTAGTAAACGCAAGCTACTCTGCCTCTGCTGGTAAATTAGTTGAAAAGGTTTTTCTTTCCTTTTCCGTCACCTGAGCAGATGATGTATGTTTATTAAGCATCACATTCCCTGTTCCACCTGCACTCTTTGTCCTCGCTTGATTACAGTCATCGCTGTGAAAATGAAGTCACCCAATTTCAGGTCTTCTGAGTTTTTCTCCATACAACCTATTCAAATGTCTTACTCTATATTAAATTTACTGTAGACTGACGCTGTGTTCTTATAGCATAAGATAAATAAACACCAGTATCATTTTTTTTTCTTTTTCTGTTTTAATCAAATAATTGGTCAGAAGGAACATGAATGACAGAGACAACAACAACAGTAGAGACATTTCACTGTAACCTGAGACAGAATCAAATCTAACTGAGCTATTCCACTGTTACACAACACTTCACTGGTAAGACCCTCAGAGGAGAGAGTTTACAGTTGTTATAGAAGAATGGATACATTTTCTCAGTAAAAGTGTGTGTGAAGGTGTGTAGGTGTGTGTTGTTTAGAGGATCAAAGAATGAAAGTTTTCCTCTGTCCCAGTCAAGTTCCACTCTGATCCTCTGGATTTTATAACTCACGGTCAGTGGAGTTACTGACCCTCCTGAGGCTTTTGACTTGTATTTACCTTTATATAACAACACACACCAGATACCAGTTTTAAAGAATGTCTTTCCCTTCCTCTGGTTTGATTCTGTGGTCATACCCAGGGTCCAATATGTACTGTGCCCAACATCAACATCCCAGCCGTGTGTCCCTGAGTTAAAGCCTTCAGAGCCCAGAGAACATGGATAGAAATCATATCTCACTGGATTATCAACAATCTGTTACTTCTCATCACTGAATGTCACACTGGTCAGATCCTCAGACAGGATGAGCCATGATGCTGCAGTGTTGGGGTCCAGAATTACAGGAGCTGAAGTCAGAGAAAGGAGAGATTAAACGTTTAAACTATTTGTATTTTATTCACATTGTTATTTATCCACACACTTATCTATTTTTTAGCACATTGTAATTATTTATCATGATTAAAATTTTATTTATCTATCTACATGTTTATACAATTTCAGCATTTTTCTTTTATTTATGTATTTGTTCACATATTTATTGTGCTATTTTTCTTTTATTTACCTCCATTTATGAAACAGATTAGATATGAACTACGCTGATGTCATTACTGAGATTATTCAGCTAAATTTGTGCTGCACTGTGCTGCACTGCTATTTAGAATATAATGTCAACAGTTTGACTGACTAGAGAAAAAGAGGACAAGTTCCATACAGTGTGAATTCCATGATGCTTAAAGTTCTAACCATTGATGCATGATGGGAAAACTAATAACAGTTGTGATGCAATGCTGCTTCTCCTTTGGTTGCAAATGTAAACGCTATGTAAATACTTAAACAAGACTCACGAAAAAGGTGTCCGGTATCTGAAAGAACGGTTATTCCTCAATATTATCAGCTAGCTAACCAAAAGATTAGAATATCCAACATTATGTGGTCTGTTTTAATTACATGTATTGCATGAGTTGCAAGTGTGTCGTGTACATTGTGTGTACTGTATTAGCTATGTGTGTTTTGTTAGTTGTGTGTGTTATATTAGTTGTGTGTGTGTGATGTGTTAGTTCTGTGAGTGTGATGTGTTAGTTCTGTGTGTTTGTTGCATTAGTTGTGCATTGAGAGTTGGTTTAATTTGGTCTAACACTCTGAGATTCTCCTCTTAGTCCACCCTGTTACACTCTGGGATTAAATCCACTCTGTTTGGATTTAATGTTTGTGTTTCTATTGACATGATTTCAATTGCTCTATTTTATTTTAAGATGATCTGTGTAATCCCTGGTGCCTTTACATCTGCCCTGTGTTTTGATCTGTGTGTTGTTTTTCACAATGCCACATAAATTTATGTCTTTTATTCACTACAAACACAAAACAAAACATTAAAAAAAAAGAAATATGAGTGTCAGAAACCAGTCTCTCATCACAGTTTCCTTGTCTCGAAGATGTTCCAGTCTTTTCCTTTTCTTTTCACTGCTGTTACCAATACATTATTGTTTATAAAGCACATTTCTAGCCTGTCATTCTGATTTCACAAATCTGTACTTTAAAAGCATTCTGTTATAGATATTTTAGGTCTTAGTGTGTTTGTCTGAGTGAGTTATGTGGTTCTTGCCATATAGCCTAATTTCTCTCTCTCTCTCTCTCTCTCTCTCTCTCTCTCTGTGTCCCTCTCTCTGACATCTGTCACATAATTGCTCCAGTCTGTCCTAGACTGGAGCAATAACCATAGACTTCGACTTCATGATCCTACATTAACACCAGTATGTAAGGGCATGAGTAACATGTATTATTGAATGTCATTGTTTTAATGGTCTGTGTTATTTCATTATCTTCTACATAAACTCACTGTATTGAACGATGTTCTGCATCTTCTCCCAGATTCTGAACTTCAGGTTGCCCAGGTGCTTTGCCACATTGATCAGTGCTCCTGAAATTATCTCTGGATCCTGTAGTGTGAACTGGGCCCTGGAAAGACATTCAGGAGTCAGTGCTGCTGTGGATCTTTTTATCACAGTTAAGAGACAGATTACTCACCTGTTCCTTGAGTCCTCTAAGTTCTGTGAAAGGAAATCAGACATGATTTTTGAGAAGGAAACCTCTCAATTTCATGTCTTCTCATGCTTTTTTTTTTTTTTTTTTTTTCTTAACAGACCAATTCTAACTCAGTGCCACCACTCTTGCAACAATACACTTTTTCAGTCTTTTCAGAGCAATCATTTTTTTTTGTGGGCACTTGAATCTTTTGGTTGACAGAGACAGGACAGCCTACACAGTCAGTAGACGGTCATTATATGAATGAATGTACTATTCCCTTTCTTAATTGGTCATCATAAGGAGGACGGACCTGTCAATCAATCGGACAAAAAAAAAAACCTTTACCCTTTCCATTCCATCCGCATGCTCCTCTGAAACCTTTTGATCTTATCCAGTTAAATATATAATATGATCAATGATATGTATCTTACCTTATTATTTTTTGTGCAGCTCCCATCACATCTGGGTCCTTAATCAAGGGCTACAGAATGATGCAATGTTTACACACACTTGACAACATGAAAAGGTGTTTTCACTTATTCTAGTTGTGACACTTCTTCTGTATATGACTGAACCACATTTTTGATGAGGACGACTTCCAACTGGAATAAATTAGTCAACAGCTTTCAAATACTTCATTCTACCCACTGAAAAGTGTTGTGCATGTACAAATGTACCAGGTACTGTGACAATGAACAAAGTGAATATTCTGATTTGAAGAGTGGTTGGAAACAAAAGCATATTTTTAAAGTGGAGAGAAAACACTCTATTCTACCATTAGAGTCAGTTGGTGAGATTTTGAGAGGGAGGAAAACTGTGCTTCTTTCCTTCATTCTTCAGTGTCATGGCGTCTGACTAGGGTCTTTTATGACAAGCAGTTTAAATGGCTAGTGTTATGCTCTCTCCTGGAGAAGATACTTTGAGATAAGACCGAGCAGATCCTCCAGCTATTACCAACATACCCCTAATTAAATTCTACTGAAAATGTTTTTTTTTCTTTCTTTCTTTTTTTTTGATAAACACTGTTATTTTATTGAGATTTTTAAACTTGAGAAATGTATTTGCGACATGTAATCATTCTTTAATCTTCCATCGAGTTTGTGTTTACCTCAACAAACAAACAAACACAGTTAAACACATTCATCAATTTAAATGTATAATCTACGCATGTGCACTTATTGGATGTTTGATGGCTTTGTTCAGTAATTGTATTAATTTGGAAAACCAGTCTTTTATAAGTACTACATAATCTTTATACACTGTGACTATCTAATATAATGGTGCTGTTTGACTGTTACAGAATCCTACAATAGTGTAAGACTCAGAGAGGAAACTTCACAGCACCTTCAGAAAATCGCACAGAGTGTCTGAGGAACAATTCTGTGTAAAGTATGCATGGGTGTGTTATTGTGGACAGAGCATGTCAGTGTTCCTCTGCTCCAGCCCAGCTGTCTCTGGCCCCTTTAGGGTTTCTAATTCACGGTGAGCACACACCGTAACTCAGGCTGGGTTCCAGACTGTGATTTGAAGTGGCCACCATAGTACCACTACAACCAAACTCTGCTTACAAAAAATGTAACTCCCCTTTCTCTGGGGGAACATCAGCATCCCAGTGTAACTGAGTTGGCGATAACTACATGTAAGGCATGCTGACAATATTGTATGCATTTTCCCATACAATATTGTACAATCATTGTCGAGTAGTATACACATTTCCTTCAGGATTAAATGTGTTGTATGCATGTCATATCATAATGCACATTTTCTCTAGAAATACTGAAAAGTCTAATACATCAATGACAAAAAAGTGCACCATTACGAATAAACAAAACGAAAGCTCAGCTACTACACTGCGACCTCCAGGTGGAGACAAAGACCTTTAAAATTACCCCAAACGGTATCATGGGACAACATAAGTTGATATTTACTGCCCCTAAAAGTATCAATGCGAATTACATTATTCGTGTCCTCAAACACAAAAGTAACCTTGCCATAAATAAATTCGCAGTGCATGAAAATAAGGAGCATAAGGTGAACATTTGATCTTTTACTTAACGACTGAGGTGGCTCTTAAAAGAGCCTTTTGTGTTGGGAATTGGGAAGACGTCAATTTAAGCCCGTTCTCCACGAATACGGCGGGCCAGCTGGATGTCCTTGGGCATGATAGTGACTCTCTTGGCGTGGATGGCGCACAGGTTGGTGTCCTCGAACAGACCGACCAAGTAAGCCTCGCTGGCCTCCTGCAAAGCCATGACGGCGGAGCTCTGGAAGCGTAGGTCGGTCTTGAAATCTTGAGCGATCTCTCTCACCAGACGCTGGAAGGGCAGCTTGCGGATGAGCAGCTCGGTAGACTTCTGGTAACGGCGGATCTCTCGGAGAGCCACGGTGCCGGGCCTGTAACGGTGAGGCTTCTTGACGCCACCGGTGGCAGGGGCGCTCTTGCGAGCAGCCTTGGTGGCCAGCTGCTTCCTAGGTGCTTTGCCACCAGTGGATTTGCGAGCGGTCTGCTTGGTTCTTGCCATGCTTCCAGTCGATCTGTTTCAACTAACAGCAAAACTGTGCGAGTTTGTCGTCCAACAAGGCTATATAAAGCTTTGAGACCGCCTTCTCTCATTGGACAGCTCAGTGCTTTGTGCTCTGATTGGACGAGGACCAGAGCGAGGGACGTACACGACTGGCTCGCACTCTCTGCCTTTCTTTGCCGCCTGAAATTCAAACTGGAAGACCCACCCCTGTTTTATGGCGCGTATCACAAGTGTACCTTCTAATTTGTGCTTGTATGTGGAACTGCAAACCAAATATATTCTCTACAGATTAGTATGAAATGCGTAAAACAGGGAAACAGACACATAGATATGGCCTAGATTTAAGGAAACGCTTGTATATGTGAATGTGTCCGTTTTGTCCTAATAGAAAGGTACATTACAACTTGCGAAAGAAACAGAATCATTGCTTGATACCTTGTATCAGGTAGAGAAGTCTCCTCTTAACCAGAAGTTAAGGACACAATTGTGATGAACTTGTATATGGGATACGATTGTATGAGACTACCATGAGAATTCCCTCACAACCGAAATTTAGGTCCTTTTCACGAAATAATTCGAATTATTGTTTTGATTTCAAATTCAGTGGTGCTGAAATGCATCCACATGCGAATCCAGAACCATTTGTGCTTTATTTCGGCATCGGACCGTGCAGGCTTATTTTTCTTTTATTATTATTCAATCACTAACGGTGCAGTTACAGCGTGCATGCTGTAACACACCACATACTTCTGCCTTTGGTAAATTAGAAAACACAAGGGCAAATTCCTTCTAAATTGGCACGACTCTTCTTTTAAACTTATCCTGAAGTTGATGACGTGTCAGTCGGGGGGGGAGGGGATATACTACCAGGTTCACATCGTTCAGTCTGTAGTGTAACGCACCTTAACCTGACTGAGACAGATATGAGGAACAACTGTTATGCTCTTTTTACGGAGAAATTGGGTGGCTCTTAAAAGAGCCTTTGGGTATGTGAAGAGAAGGTCACAGTTGGAGACTTTACTTGGCCTTGGCTGGTTTTTCGGTCTTCTTGGGCAACAGAACAGCCTGGATGTTGGGCAGCACGCCACCTTGAGCGATGGTGACTCCTCCGAGCAGTTTGTTCAACTCCTCGTCGTTGCGGACGGCCAGCTGCAGGTGACGGGGGATGATACGGGTCTTCTTGTTGTCGCGGGCAGCGTTGCCAGCCAACTCCAAAATCTCAGCAGTTAAGTACTCGAGCACAGCGGCGAGGTAGACAGGAGCACCGGCGCCAACACGCTCGGCGTAGTTACCTTTCCTCAGAAGCCTATGCACACGGCCGACAGGGAACTGAAGTCCAGCCCTAGACGACCTGGTCTTAGCCTTGGCCCTGGCTTTGCCACCGGTTTTGCCTCTTCCGCTCATGTTTGTGTTCTAACAGGTTTTCTCTAAAAACAAGTCGAAGTACTCCCACTGCTATGTGGAGGCTCTTATTTATGGGATTCCCTGCCGTCGCTGATTGGCCAGTGTCTTGCTGTGTTGTAAACCAATCATCATACCGCCGTCACAAGCAAACCCAACCCACATGACCCCTCGCTTCGCTCTGAAACACGTATTGCTAGAGAGTCGGCTTTTGCCTGAAGAACAAACCCATTTTTATGTTAGTAAAATTTAAAGTCTAAAAATTTATATGAGACTGATGAAAAAGATTGATGCAATGTACTTTCCAGCGTCCTCTATGAGGTTCCATCAAATGTCTCTGGTATTTTTCTCTCGTATGGAATCCGTTATTAACAAGGTTATTGTCGCACCTCCATTAATGTATTGTCCTAAAAGTACAATTACTGTATACAGCTGATAACAGTTATTATTATCATCACCTTTCTCCCTCGAACTACTTTGAAATTTGAGTCCATCTCAGACCATATCCTGTGTGGGTTATGCGGGCTCTTCTAAGCACACTGATCTATATTATGCAAAATCACCAATACTGTGAATTCTGCACCAGAAGCAGACAGTCTACCAGGTTAAAATTCAATATTCATGGGCTGTCTTGGATTTAAATCACTGTATGATCCTTGATTTCCTTAAAATGAGCAACCAAATAAACATCAGTGGAAGACCTTGGAGTAGGCTCACTTGTCACACCCGCAAGTCGTGTACTCGGGTCATTTTTGTAGTTTCAAAGTGGCTGTATAGTTTCTGCATAATACGTTGAGGAGCGAAGAACATATTTTGGTGTCGAGCATATTGAGAATGACGGCACTGGATAGAAAACAGTAAGTTCTTTTACGGATTGAGTGGGTGGCTCTTAAAAGAGCCTTTGGGTTGTAAACGTTCTTAGGGCTTTTACTTGGAGCTGGTGTACTTGGTGACGGCCTTGGTGCCCTCGGACACGGCGTGCTTGGCCAACTCACCGGGGAGCAGCAGGCGCACGGCGGTCTGGATCTCCCTGGAAGTGATGGTGGAGCGCTTGTTGTAGTGCGCCAGGCGAGAAGCCTCTCCAGCGATGCGCTCGAAGATGTCGTTAACAAAGGAATTCATGATTCCCATAGCCTTGGAAGAAATGCCGGTGTCAGGGTGGACCTGTTTCAGCACCTTGTACACGTAGATAGCATAACTCTCCTTCCTGGTCCTCTTGCGCTTCTTTCCTCCTTTGCCGGCCGTCTTGGTCACGGCTTTCTTGGAGCCCTTCTTGGGTGCAGACTTTGCTGGTTCTGGCATTGTAATCGGATTCTCACTACAAATGAAAATCACCACGCCGAAAAGCTGGTTTAAGTAAACACTTGCATGCAAATAAGCTGGTTAGTCGTCCCCTCTCAACAACCCCTCTCCCGTTGTTGCCGTTAACTATCACGTGATAATACCTAGGTTATTCATTGGCCTCAGAATATAATGACGAATGCGAAGAGCTCCAATCGGAAATTCAGAAAATCTCATCTCTCTCTCTCTCTCTCTCTCTCTCTCTCTCTCTCTCTCTCTCTCTCTCTCTCTCTCTCTCTTTCTCTCTCTCTCTCTCTCTCTCTCATTTCTCTGTGAATTTGCCTATGCCTCTTGTCTTTTTCTTCTCTGTGGATCTGAACCCAAACGCACAGCAGGACTGTCTCCTGAATGTTATTCTAGAGCCCAGTGCACACTGCAGGATCCACAAATGAGTATTTCAAAGTCATTAATCTTAGAGTCAGAACTGACAGCAGAAGATATAGTACCTTTTGTTCCGTTGAGTCGAACTATGTAATCAGTGTAGTTCTAATATAAAAGATATCAGTGCCCACTTACTGATGAGGTACAGTCTTAGATCATAAAATCAAAATATCTCAGCACCAGAGACCTCACACATTTTGATGCAGAGTGATTTGATAAACACCTGCTTCCTTCCTTTTTTTTTCCAAGTTAATCAATTATTTTGCATCCAAACACTGAGTGTGTGATCTCTTCCTATGCAGGTATTTTCTTATCTCAATATTTTGGAAATGTAAGTTCATGTTCCATCTTGTTTTTCTCTCCAGCTCCTGTGACACTGGACCAAAACACTGTAGATCATCGTCTCATCCTGTCTGAAGATTTGACAAAAGAAAGAGTCATTATAGAGAAACTACTGCTTCATGGTAGTCCAGAGATATTCGCTGATTATCCGTGTGTGCTGGTCTCTGAGGGTTTTGTTTCTGGGACACACTACTGGGATGATGAAGTTAAAGACATCAGACACCGGATCTTGGGTGTCATTAGAGTTTCGGTCCGGAGAAGATCTGACTTCCTAAAGTGTGGACAGTGGTGTGTGGAGTGTTATTATGGTGAATATGATGCTCACTCACCCGCACAATCACAGCCTGTCCTCTTAGCGATTAATAAACTGCAGAGGGTCAGAGTTCAGCTGGACTGGGAAAGAAATTTTTGCACATTCTGTCAGAACCTAATATATACATTTCAATACATCAAGACATTGTTTCCGAGCAATTTCATTAACATTGCTCTTACACGATTGAGGCACATATGAGTTTCCCCTTTTGCTGGCATTCAGAGAAAAACCAAAAGCCTTAGAAAGAAAAGGTGTAGGACAAATTAGACTTGACGATCAACGTTCAGAAAAAAAGGCAAGTGGGATTTGCCAGTTGGCTTAATTCATTTAGTTATTAATCTGTGGGGGGGTTGTTTGTCTTGTTTGTTTATTTGTTTTGGTCATTTGCTTGTGTTTGTTTTTAATTAACTTAAAGTATTGCACAAAATAGTCCCCTGATACGGGGCAGGGCAAGTGAAGGAACCTAACCTAGTCGCAACCTAAGTAGTATCAAAAGTGATCCTGTCAGTGATACTAAATGAAGCCAAATGAACCAGAGCTTTCCTGTGGGAGTGTAAATCTTCACTTCATTATCATGGGTGAACACAGCCTCTATAATGCTGGGGAGGTGTTGTCAACGAAGAAAATCTCTCAGACTGCAACGAGAGAGCCTGACCTCATAAAGGACCTCATCCCTTATCAATAAAGTGGGAGGAAACCCAGCTATCATATAAAAGAGGAATATTTAGGCTTCACCTTTAGGATTACTAACAATACAATAGTGATAACGATATCAGTAATGATGCAATTTTCTTTCAGACACATATGGACAAGCCTCTTGCATTTTTCGGAGATCTCCCTCATCACACTCCATTTGGGGAAAGTAGAGATCAATACTCTCCACGGCTATTCTCACAAAATAGTTTCCATTGTCATGCTGGGACAGTTCACCTGGTCATCCGTGATATCCATACAAAAAGTAGACGTGCATTTCAGGACATAATGACATTGTGTTTGTACTGCGTTCTCATTCAGCAGTTTCATGTCCAGATATTTATATAGCACATCCAATATTTTATATCTAGTTTACAATGCATTACTTTGTTGATTTGTAATTCTGTTTTTGTTTTGGATGTGGCATTGGATAAAAACACCTGTAAAATTAATGCATTTGTATGGAAATGATTCTACATATTTAGTAAACAAAGCTACTAAAACTTTTTTTTTTTCCCAAACAGTTCATATGATATTCTTCGAGTTGTGTACAATGAGTCTGAGTCTATTTTTCACTGATTATGTAATGACATCATTGCTATATTCTGATTAGAGTTAGCCAAGTTGGAGACTCATGTAATCATGTGGATTGTGTGTGTGTGTGTGTGTGTGAGAGAGAGAGAGAGGGGGAGAAAATATAGATCTGTAAATGTCTGTGGTAGACACTGGTATACTGAGAGATGTGTGTGTAAATGTGAGGGTACTGTAAAGGTATAGGTTAGGGTCACATTGTAATTGTATTCTTCAGAGATTACAGGGCCTCTGCATATACATATAAAATCATACGGTCTCCTTTGTGTAAATCTCTGTATTCGAAAAGTTAGCCGTTTTAAACTACTTATATATTTTACGATTCGAGTTGAAACAAGGAATTTTTCAAATATAGAGATTTACACAAAGGAGACCATAGGATTGCTACAGTCCTAATCTAAAACATAAAAAACGTCAGAAAATGTAACCAAGCGTAAGTTCTCAACGGAATAAGTATTCAAGAGACAAAATGGATAGCTCTTTTGCAGACATGTTTGGTGGCTCTTAAAAGAGCCTTTGGTTTATGGATATTCCTTAATGGCTTTTACTTGGAGCTGGTGTACTTGGTGACGGCCTTGGTACCCTCAGACACGGCGTGCTTGGCCAACTCACCGGGGAGCAACAGACGCACAGCGGTCTGGATCTCCCTGGAAGTGATGGTGGAGCGCTTGTTGTAGTGCGCCAGGCGAGAAGCCTCTCCAGCGATGCGCTCGAAGATGTCGTTAACAAAGGAATTCATGATTCCCATGGCCTTGGACGAAATACCGGTGTCAGGGTGGACCTGTTTCAGCACCTTGTACACGTAGATAGCATAACTCTCCTTCCTGGTCCTCTTGCGCTTCTTACCTCCTTTGCCAGCCGTCTTGGTCACGGCTTTCTTGGAGCCCTTCTTGGGTGCAGACTTCGCTGGTTCCGGCATTGTAATCGGATTCTGACTACGAATGAAAATCATCACGCCGAAAAGCTGGCTTAAGTAAACACTTGGATGCAAATAAGATGGTTAGTCGTCCCCCCTCAACGTCCCGCCTCCGTTGCTGGAGATAACTGTCATGTGATAATTCGCAGGTTATTCATTGGCCTCAGAATATAATGACGAATGCGAAGAGCTCCAATCGAAGTTTCAGAAAACCTCAGCAAAGATTTGATTTTACGCGGGATAAAACCCTTCTCCGCGCAACAGACTGCTGCTGTTGGTTTGCATTGTGTGCTTAGAATGAATATATATATACACATATATATATAGCATTTAATACACGTTAGACGTTAGCCTTTTTTTTATTTAATCCGTTCAGAATAAGATTCGAGTGGACATTAAAAGGACTATAGCTTGTTGACTGTCCCCAGCGAGTCTATATTTTGGGGGATGTCATTTTACGAGATTAAGTGTCGAGAAATACAAATATAAATGTCCTTGTTTTCAATTCAAAATCAAGAACGAATACGTACAAAACAGAAGCCTTTGGTTTTGCATTACTGGATTTCAAGATCTACCTCCCGAATCAGTTCATAAAATCATAGCTAGCAGACTCAGGATCAGTATCAACGGTTGACTGCTGTATTCATTTTACAATTGAGGGTCATCGTCCTTTAAGATAATAACCATGTAACATGACAAAAACTTATTCTGACCTGATTTCAGACACCTTTACCCTAAGCCATTTGCGGAGAACAAAGTACCTCAAAACGCATCTTTGCAATTAAGAGACAACGAGGCAGGAATATAGCGCTTTTGCAAGCAGTGTGGGTGGCTCTGAAAAGAGCCTTTGTTTTCTTTTTACCAAACGTGCTGGAAAACGCTTAACCGCCAAAGCCGTACAGAGTACGTCCCTGACGTTTCAAGGCGTACACAACATCCATGGCAGTCACGGTCTTTCTCTTGGCGTGCTCGGTGTAGGTAACGGCATCACGGATGACGTTCTCCAGGAACACCTTCAACACACCACGGGTCTCCTCGTAGATAAGACCGGAGATACGCTTCACGCCACCACGGCGAGCCAGACGGCGAATAGCAGGCTTAGTGATGCCCTGGATGTTATCGCGAAGCACTTTGCGATGACGCTTAGCGCCTCCTTTGCCAAGACCTTTACCGCCTTTTCCTCTGCCAGACATGATATTCTACTATATTCTTAAGCTTGCGAACAAGTGTAGAGAAACTCGAAATGGTGATAGGTTATATAGTCATTGCACGGACCTGTTTGAAACCAACTTGCTTTTCAGCCCCGCCCACAATTTGTTTCTATTGTTAGTAAGAGGTGGGCACGCTGGTGTCTAACCCCTGACACATAAGCTCGTCCTTTTCCCGTCAATGTATACTGTAAATATATGTGTACTGTAAATAAACTGTTCTGCCAGCCATTCAGTTTGAATTTAGTCAGACAGATTAGTCCAAGCCTGTTTTTTTTTTTTCATTCGATGAATTTCATGTGTTGTCCCACGATGTAGGGTATTTGTGAGAGATTACTGGTATCCTGCCAAATTCGGTGATCTACGATAATACGACTCAGAGTACACATCTTATTATTATTATTATTATTATTATTATTATTATTATTATTATTATTATTATTATTAATGTGAAACATGATTTTGGTTTGAGATGGCTGGAGCCTGCACATTCTCCTCTTCCCTCGCTTACCTCCCCAGATCCCCCAGCATTCTAATAACCTGTGCTATTATTATAATGTTCATTTGTTACTTCTAAACAAACTATCATTATTATCACATTACGTTCATAAGCCGGATGAAGCCAAATAGTTTTTTCTGTTTGTATCAGTAAGAGGAAGAGGGGGGAGTGCTCTGACTGAAAGTTATTCATTCCGTTACGATTGGATCTTCTGAAAGGGGAAACTGCATTTTTTAGTGAAGTTGGATTGTCATGCTGCTGACCAACACTGCTAAAACGCTGCAAAATTAATTTGTAGTTTTTAGGATGTAGCTTTGGCCTTTTCCCCCCAAGAGTCCTCAGTATTCCTATGTCCATATTTAAAAGTGGAGTGGGGGGGGGGGGGTTATGTTTACATAAGGGTAATGACAGCTATTCTTCCGGGAATTGTCTTGTAGGTGATCGTTTTGAGCGTTACAGACTGTTTAGATAGCTTTGTATTCACAATTCCGTGTCTATAAACAGCGAGAGCACACGTTAGGTCTAAAGATGCAATTACACTGACTAATAAAAGAAATAGGTTTACACCATCTGACATTATCACTTATTGGCCACAGTATTACAGTTTCTCATTCTCTTTTTCTAAAGGCCAGTGGTTTAAATGAATATTCATGCTCCTGAGATAATACCCAATTTTCCCACTGACTTTTATTATCACTACTTAATCTCAATGCACGCCAATTCATCCTTGCAGGTGATTTGAACTATGCCCTTTACTTCTTGCTGAACAGGTCAAGTGTTAATACAGCAGGTTTTGAAATGTCAAAGGCCTCGACACTGTTCAGTCAACAGAATGGTTACTTGGTTAATTTTGGAGATTTTTAAATCCCTCAGTGAAACAATTATCTCTTTTTCTAACACCAATTATTTCTTCTCTCAGATTTTTTTTTTTTTTTTTTACATAACTCCTTTATTCAAAAGGTCACATTCACTGAAATACCAGCTGTAGTTATTTTTGAACATGTATGTTTGATTTTAGACCTCTCCCTTAAATACTACTGCACAACCTAAATGGAAGCTACACTTCCACGCTTTCTATCTACTTTGTCACTCTGCGGTTTTGTGTCTACTTTATTCAACCTTTTTCTTGAGACTAATAAAACTGATTTCTTCTTTCTTTTTTTTTTGGCAAACCTTGAAACTTACCTAAGAGGTCTAATGTCATATACATGACACATCAATAGAGAGAGTACTTTTTTTATTATTATTATTATTTATTTGTTTATTTATTTTTACTGTCTGTTTTTGATTAAGACATACCATACTCTGAAAAGGGCAGTGCTGATGCATTTAACAATAGGCTCATTTTCAAGCATAATTCAGCCTTTTATTCACAAATTAAACAAGGCCTTTAATGCTTTGAATTTGTGGTCTCTTTGATGAATACAGAGACAAAGTAAGCCATCTTATTGCCCGTAAGTGAAGGCCCCAGATAAAGGATGCTGACCAATATCTAAGAAAAAAAAAAAAGAGAGAAAACTCCTACTCTTTTTTTATTCCTCAGAAATCCCAACAGACAGCACTAATATGGATAGTTCTTTTAGATCATTTAGAAATTCCCAATCTTGACCTACAGAGTGCTGCTCTCCACTCTTATGATTATGACTCACTTTCATTGTCACTACAAGTTTACCTCTGCCTCAACCCTGCGACCCATTCCTAAAAAACACCTATTTGCCCCTTGCCACACTGAACTCAACCCTCAGTCACTTCAACACTTGGAGCATTGAAAGTCTGTTTTTGTGTTTTCTTTTTTTTTTTTTTTTTTTTTGTCTATTTCTCTACCTACTCTACGCCAACAATGCTTGTTCCTATTGCTGAAAGGCTGACCTCAGTGTGACTCGCACAGACAGTGTCTTTAGGAGACCATAATATTAATTAAAGTCAAATAAGAGGATGAATGGAGTATCTATGACGCAAAGTGGTCCAGTAAAGGAACTGTTTTGATTTCTTCCTTCAGCCAACACAAGCATACAACCAACAGCCTGGCAGTTTTTACTTGAAGTGAGGGGGGAAAATGTTGATTAAACAAAACAAACTTAAGAATATTTACATCTATTGTTACCATATTTACGGTTATTGTCTACATGCATGCTATGCGACGGTGTCTTTGCTTTAATGTATAACCACACAGGAGAGGTGTACAGCATTGCTCGACTATCGTGAAGCTATGCTCACTGAAGTTAATACAAGAATGTAACATACCTCCTTATGCTGAATGATCAAAGCACCAAAGACTGAGAATTACCTCATATCAGTTTATTATTTACATATATACTTAAATTCCTTCCACTTATTCTCAGTGCCAGTGCAGAATACTTTTAGGTTTACGAACCTCATTTCCAAACTAGGAGGGGAGAAAAAAAGGCTTACTATTAAATCGGTTGAAGAGTTAAGAATGCTGTTCTTTACAAGTCGACTGAGGTGGCTCTTAAAAGAGCCGTTGGGGTTTGGTCTGATCGCTTAAGCACGTTCTCCACGAATACGGCGAGCCAGTTGGATGTCCTTGGGCATGATGGTGACTCTCTTGGCGTGGATGGCGCACAGGTTGGTGTCCTCGAACAGTCCTACCAAGTAAGCCTCGCTGGCCTCCTGCAAAGCCATGACGGCGGAGCTCTGGAAGCGCAAGTCGGTCTTGAAATCTTGAGCGATTTCTCTCACCAGACGCTGGAAGGGCAGCTTACGGATAAGCAGCTCGGTAGACTTCTGGTAACGACGGATCTCTCGGAGAGCCACGGTGCCGGGCCTGTAACGATGAGGCTTCTTGACGCCACCTGTAGCAGGAGCGCTCTTACGAGCAGCCTTTGTGGCGAGCTGCTTCCTGGGGGCTTTACCACCAGTAGATTTGCGAGCGGTCTGCTTGGTTCTTGCCATTTCGTCTGTTAGCTTTTTCTCGTAGAACAGAGTATAAACCGACAACGGAGTGATCAGAGCTATATAAAGTGTAGGGCTAGGGTTTCGTCATCATACAACGTCATCTTTTTTGCTCTGATTTGACGACGGTAGTACGATGGACATTCGGCATTGGCTAGTTTGTATTTTGGTTTGCCGCCTGAATTTCAAACAGCTCCCGCCCCCGTTGTTTTCATGGCGCACAATTTGATGTGTTTGGTAACGCAATGGGCATACAATATACTCGCTGCACATCGATGTGAAATTAATCAATATGCCAAATTTTGTTCATCCTCCTAATAAGAGGAAACCTTGTTTTGGGGAAAATCTGAGACCATAATGGCCCTGATGGAGATGGTCACCCACGCACGGGCCTTCTCTGCACGGGACGGTTAAATCAAACTTCTGCAGACAGAAAAGTAATCATATGGGGCGTACACAAGCTAATCTGTGTATATAATAGTACCTCAGCGTCTGAACAGACATACATTGACAGGGAAAAATAGCTCTTTTTAGGAAAGAGTTGGGTGGCTCTTAAAAGAGCCTTTGGGTATGCGGAGAGCAGGTCACAGCTAGAGACTTTACTTGGCCTTGGCTGGCTTGTCGGTCTTCTTGGGCAACAGAACAGCCTGGATGTTGGGCAGCACGCCACCTTGCGCGATGGTGACTCCGCCGAGCAGTTTGTTCAACTCCTCGTCGTTGCGGACGGCCAGCTGCAGGTGACGGGGGATGATACGGGTCTTCTTGTTGTCGCGGGCAGCGTTGCCAGCCAACTCAAGAATCTCAGCAGTCAGATACTCGAGCACGGCAGCGAGATAGACAGGAGCACCAGCGCCAACCCGCTCAGCGTAGTTACCTTTCCTCAGAAGCCTATGCACACGGCCGACAGGGAACTGAAGTCCAGCCCTGGACGACCTGGTCTTAGCCTTGGCCCTGGCTTTGCCACCGGTTTTGCCTCTTCCACTCATTTCGGTATGTTGTCGAAGTTGAATAAGATGACCATTGCAATGTTAGAAGGTTGTTTTTATTAGAAAGGCTGAGGTTCAATGATTGGTTAATACTGGAGTTGACTCTGGCCAATCACGTTGTAGTCATGACCAGAGCCGGCTCTGGTCATGACGAACAAACCCAACCCTCACGTTCCTGTCCAGCACACAATGCATATCCAAGGCGGGTAAAAAGAGCGGCCCAGTGTGTAAAAAGCAAGACCCATCATGTCACCTAATGCATTTATCTAAGGTATCTTTTTATAAATTTCTATTTTTCCCTATAACATTATGTACACCCCCTAAGACTCATGAAAATTGTCCGTCAGATGATATGTGACTGGAACAACGGCCACCTTAATCCCATTCTTTCTTACCCAACTTTTTTTTTCTTCCTTACCCCTCAGTAATTAATAGGCTAACTGATAATGAATAACAGTGTTGTTATTCCTTTTGCCATCCTTTCCCTGTCTGTTTTGATATCTGAACCCGTTCAGAGTTTAAGACAGCTGTTCTTAGGACTACCATACGGCAGCGTGTGATATAGATTATGCCAATTAAAAGTCGATTGAGATCACCACATCACCTCGCTCTCGTGATCATCACCTTACTATAGTCGTTCATAGACACACAACGCCACTTCGTTCATGCATTAAAAGCTACGTCTCTATTATGCATTCGTCCGTTGTGATATTGTAACATTAGCACGCGTATACCCATGGAATGCATTCCTTAAAAAGAAATCAGTGGGGGCTCTTAAAAGAGCCTTTGGTTAATTAAGGCGTTCACATGAGACTTGGAAATTTATTTCTTTTTAGGAGCAGCCTTCTTCGCCTTGGCTGCTTTCGGTTTAGCTGCTTTAGGCTTGGCTGCCTTGGCTTTCTTGGGGCTTTTGGCCGCCTTCTTAGGCGCTGCGGGCTTCTTGGTCTTTTTGGGGCTCTTGGCGGCTTTCTTAGGAGCAACAGCTGGCTTTTTCGCCTTCTTGGGAGACTTCTTAGCCGCAGCTGGCTTCTTTGCCGCTGCCTTCTTGGGCTTCTTAGCGGCAGCAGGCTTCTTAGCTGCCGGTTTCTTGGCTTTCGGAGCGGCTTTCTTTGCAGGCTTCTTCTTGGGTGCCTCTGCCTTTTTCTTGTTCAACTTGAAAGAGCCAGATGCGCCAGTTCCTTTAGTTTGCACAAGAGTACCCTTGGTGACAAGGCTCTTAACTGCAAGTTTGACGCGAGAGTTGTTCTTCTCCACATCGTATCCGCCGGCAGCCAGAGATTTCTTTAAAGCAGCCAAAGATACCCCGCTCCGCTCTTTAGAAGCTGACACAGCCTTCACAATGAGTTCGCCAACGCTGGGCCCCGCTTTTCTTGGCTTGACTGCTGCCTTCTTTTTAGGCGCTTTTGCCGGTGCGGCGGCGGGAGCTGGTGCCTCTTCTGCCATGGTTATCAAGTTGTATAGAAAACGTACTCAACACTACTTAATCGCTGTTCGGTTCTATGTAACTTGCGCTCGGGCGGAGGGTTGGACTTATGTGCCACATGAGAACCATATAGACTCAACACATTCATCGGAATCTCGGCGCCTCTGCGAATCTGTGTCACCTGTGTTTTCTCTCTGCACGTATTGAGTTAAATTTACCTAACATGACAATGTGGTTCAGCGAAATGTGACTAGATACCCAACAAAGACATTTCACTTTGTAAAAAAGATAAGGGAGCAGATGGGCACTCGGGCCTTTTGTAGCATCTCGCTTAAAAACGCACTATAGTGTCGCCGCTGCAAAAAAGCAACGGTACGTTTTCTGGGATATTTAACGTATAAAATGATAAAAGGTGTCAGTTATTATGTCCTGATTGTTTGACACTTTGAAGAAGAACCTTGGTAACACCATGAAAGGGGTTCAGACCACCCCAAGTGATTTTAAATGTTTCAAAAAAGCTTTATATATGTGCTCTTAAAACACACTTTGTTTTCAACAGAGTGAATGAAGTGTGAGAATGCAGCTTAGTGTTTGAGAATTGCATGGGTGTCTGGGGCTCCAACAAAGACAGTCTCTCAAAATTTTATCTTCATGAAGATTTCTGTCACTCCAGGAAGTGTAGTTATCTTTTTAATATCACAAGTGTACTGCTTACTCTAACACTACCAGTCATTTTACTGAAACTGATGCTAGTGATAAAAATGTATAACATCCTATATTTCATTCATTTTAATATCAGGCATCTCTAAAATGAGTTAGAAGTCAAATTGATTCATCCTGAATTATAGAATGTCTTTAAGTTTGGCTGACTCCAATATATTAGTTATCATCTTCAGTCCTAATAATGAATGCAAGGCTAAATGTATGCAATTCTTTTATCAATTTTAAATAGCAATAAAAACAATACCGCAGCATGTCACAAAGTAATTCTGTCAGTAACAGCCATAAGCCTTTGGTAAATGCATTTTTGAGTGTAGTTAGCAAGTGATATGTAGGGTTGGTGGTATAAACAGAAATGTGACCAGCCCTAACATTTACAGACACAGATAGATAGATAGATAGATAGATAGATAGATAGATAGATAGATATAGGGCCTTACTTGTGGCTGGACACTTATGTGTTTGCAGATCATAAAAAACAACTTGATGGCCAAGTAGTTTCTTTTCTGACATATTAAATGTTTTTAATAACTGCCTAGGCCTACTGTGGCATTTAAACGAATATTTTCAGGGCAGTGGTTTAGTGGTGTGCTGAGTAAAGCTTTTAAAGCATTGGCACAGTTAAATCAGTTTAGCTTGATTCAGGATTCAAAAGATTTATTTGTCACATACATGACTGTAAACTGATAACAGTTACATACATAATACATACTACATACAGGGAAAGTATCAATGTAATAATAATAATAATAATAATAATAATAATAATAATAACAAACCATATACAGGAGGAAGACAACGTAACATAGAAACTATATGTACACAATAAAAATAAACTGAAATAGGTGGCAAGCAATAAACAATTTACAATGTATAAACACTTCAGTTTATAAACACTGAGAATGGTTTGGAGTTTAGAAGCATGATCTCCGGTTCCTTACTATTGTCTACTGGCCTTAAAATGACCTACAACTATTTCTACCAAGTTGTTTCAGTTGTTTTGTTTCGACATTTTAACTTCGTATGGGGATTAAAGGGGGCTAACACAAGCACACGTGTATTTCTATACCCTTTCTCAGTCACATGGTTAAATATATTCATCATTCACGTAGACCTGCCTTTGCTGACTCAAAATTGTTTAGGTAAATATTGTTTAAATGAACAAAAGGACTAAAATTGGTCAAATTAAATGGCATTTGAAAAATTTTTTTTTTAAAAATTCACATTATACAAGCATTCATTATGCCGTTCTCTATGTTTGTTGTTCTCTAAGACTTTGTGTCTTCTTTATAGTAGTAATATGGTCGGTCACTAATGAACTGTACTGAAGCAGACATCACAATGCTGCAAACACTAGTGAGGATCAGCATAGCAATCGTAAACGCGTTAGGAACACCTAGATTAGAAACACTGTTTCGTGGGAATCATTTATTGACCAAGAAATACAGAAAGTGATCACGGTGGGGGAAAATATGAACAGCCTAGACAAGTGGTTCTCAATCCTGCTCCTGGGGGACCCCTGCTCTGCACGTTCTCCATCTTTCCCTGCTCTACCTACCTGACTGATTAGTGTGATTAACCTGCTCTTGATTAAATCAGGTGTGCTCAGCCAACAAAAAGTGCAACTGACAGGTTCACAGAAAATGTGCAGAGCAGGGGTCACCCAGGAGAAGGATAGCAAACCACTGGCCTTGACTATACAGGAGTCATGATTTTGAAAGTGAAATGCATTTAAGAAAATATCACTGCCCATTGTGCAACCAGCATTGTATATTTCCAGTGTAATTCAGAGATTCAAACATGTGTGCATTTTTGCAATCTTGTAGATTGCCCTTTTGTGCTTGTGGATGATACAACCAGTATAATTTTAAATATACAGCACTCTACAGAAAAAATTACCTGACAGCTTTGAAAAGAATAATTCATAGTCTACATTCACAAAAAAAGGGTTCAGAGAATTTGTTCTTGATTTCATACCCGAACACAAGTCAAATAGATCAATGAGGTCAGTTCTCTTACAGACTAGATGGGTGGCTCTTAAAAGAGCCTTTGGGTTCGAAGTGCTTCTTTGTTGAAGTTTACTTGGAGCTGGTGTACTTGGTGACGGCCTTGGTACCCTCAGACACGGCGTGCTTGGCCAACTCACCGGGGAGCAGCAGACGCACGGCAGTCTGAATCTCCCTGGAGGTGATGGTGGAGCGCTTGTTGTAGTGCGCCAGGCGAGATGCCTCTCCAGCGATACGCTCGAAAATGTCATTAACAAAGGAATTCATGATTCCCATTGCCTTTGAGGAGATACCAGTGTCGGGGTGGACCTGCTTCAGCACCTTGTACACGTAGATAGCGTAGCTCTCCTTCCTGGTCCTCTTGCGTTTCTTGCCTCCCTTTCCAGCCGTCTTGGTCACGGCTTTTTTGGACCCTTTCTTGGGCGCTGACTTGGCTGGCTCCGGCATGCTTCTTATTATTTGGAAACAAATATGTATCCGTCGTAAAAGTGACCGGTTTAAGTAAGTTCCTGCATGCAAATGAGAACTTTATTTACGCCTCCTCTACACCCCTTCGCTTTTTCGTTACGCGTCCTCACGCTATAATAAGTAGATCATCTATTGGCTGAAGCTTGTGACGAAGGAAGTAAAACTGCTCCAATCACAGACTCAATCGAGTCAAGCGGAATCATGTTTTGCGCAAGCACCACACAACCCTTACCCACTCTCACCACTTCCTTTCTTTGTTCACTTTTTAACGAGTTGTTCCCCGGGTGAAAATTCAACATCGGCATACTTATTTAAAGATCATACCATCACCCGTTTCGAGTTTTGTCTCGAAATAAACTGACATTGTCCATCATAACTCATTATACAATCTCAATGCGCCCTTTAGTTGCACACATGTGTTTTGGTATCTGTGACTCATCAGAATGACTTATGTATCCAACTTTTAGGTAAAAGAACACATGAGCGGTTTATGTCCTCTTGTGTGAGGTGTGACTATGTTGCATGATTTAATATACTGGCACAATCTAAATTTTAAATGTTAGTCGTATTGTAATGACTGCTCAGCGGACACTGATCACCCGCCACTGTATTTTTGTTTGTTCGTTTCAGTTTTAACATCACTTTTAATCCAACTCCCGTGAAATGGTTAGCAATATCATTGTCGTTGCTATCAGAACGTTGCTTTCGCTTTTCGATTGCTGCGTCTCTGCACCAAAAAACGAAATAATCGATAGTCATGGATAGGTGTACGACAGTTCTTCGTTTGTGACTGCGTAGCCCATCTTTACAAAAAATATAAAAATTAAGTACGGTTTGTATAGCACAACTGCTGCGTATGCACGTTTGATCATTAGTGTACATGTGCGCGTACTATGCCACATTAGAAATTCTGTAAAAATTTGTCGGAATGTATTCACACCTCAATATATAATGTAGCCAAACGGATTTCGTAAGAATATTGCCTTTAAAAAGCAATGTGGGTGGCTCTTAAAAGAGCCTTTGGGTTTAGTTCGTTTTGACTTGTCCAGAACGTTTAACCGCCGAAGCCGTACAGAGTACGTCCCTGACGTTTCAAGGCGTACACAACATCCATGGCAGTCACGGTCTTTCTCTTGGCGTGCTCAGTGTAGGTAACAGCATCGCGAATGACGTTCTCCAGGAACACCTTCAGCACACCACGGGTCTCCTCATAGATCAGGCCGGAGATACGCTTCACGCCGCCACGGCGAGCCAGACGACGAATAGCTGGCTTAGTAATGCCCTGGATGTTATCACGAAGCACTTTGCGGTGACGCTTGGCGCCTCCCTTGCCAAGTCCTTTGCCTCCTTTTCCTCTTCCAGACATCTTCAGTAACTCAGAGAGTGACAATATGACGTGCTGTGTGCCGAGTGCGTATCTATATTTTCGCGACAAGGACCTGTTTGAAAGCAAGTAGCTTGCTCGCTCCACCCACGATCCGTTTCCAACAAAGTAAGAGGCGGTACCAAGATCTCTTGATAAGAGGGAATCCCCCTCCCTCCTTCTTTTGAAATTTGTGTGAATATGAAACATGAAAAAAAAATAGATCTAAATAGTACAACATGGTATTTGTCAGCATTATGACTTCGCTGTGTATTGCTGCCTTGTCTTCATTCATCATCTTCTGTAAGGTTCGGTCTTGAGTTCTCCGGAATAAATCCGATTTTCTACGAACGTCATTTCCTTTCACTTTGCTAACCCACTGAACTGCTACAGTGATACTGGGTACAAAGTATGCACACAAGTGACTAAGGCAAACAAAGAAAATCAAAGCAGAGGAAACGACATTTTATAAATAACCTTGTCAAAGAACAAATCAAACGATCAAAGTCAATGTCCCGCTGCACAATTTTGCTGTGGTGAATTCAATTAACCTTCTTTTTGGCTAAATTAAGGGGCAGATAAAGTTTACGAGTGCACCTTTAACACGTCAGCTAAAAGTGGTATAGTGTGTCACTGTAAAAGGTGCCCCTTCAAAGCTAGTGGAAGTATGACTATTAATTTGTGGAAGTATCACTACAAGTCTTAACATTAACTAGATACGTAGTTTGTATTAAACATAGTGCGACACGTTCAGAAATAGCCCGTTCTTTTTAAAGAAAGATTTGGGTGGCTCTTAAAAGAGCCTTTGGATTTAGTTAAGTGCCTAGACTTTACTTGGCCTTGGCTGGCTTGTCGGTCTTCTTGGGCAACAGAACAGCCTGGATGTTGGGCAGCACGCCACCTTGCGCGATGGTGACTCCGCCGAGAAGTTTGTTCAACTCCTCGTCGTTGCGGACGGCCAGCTGCAGGTGACGGGGGATGATACGCGTCTTCTTGTTGTCGCGTGCAGCGTTACCGGCCAACTCCAAGATCTCAGCGGTCAGATACTCGAGCACAGCGGCAAGGTAGACAGGAGCACCAGCGCCAACCCGTTCAGCATAGTTACCTTTCCTCAAAAGCCTGTGCACACGACCAACGGGAAATTGAAGTCCAGCCCTAGATGACCTGGTCTTGGCCTTAGCCCTAGCTTTGCCACCGGTTTTTCCTCTGCCACTCATTGTTCCGCTTCCACTTCGATGACACCACGAGAAGCAACCAAACTAATATAGCATGATGAGAGGCGGAGGGCGCAATTTATAGGAATTGCTGCTGTCTCTGGATTGGTCAGTGTCTTGCCATTATGGTGACCAATCACTGTTGTATCATTACAATCAGTCCCCACCCATAAAACCCTAGCTCTGAAATCCGTTTTGTTAGAGTGCGACCTCACCTGGTGAAAGACTGATATGAACTCACACCAAAAACACATGCATGTTACAACATCAGTCTATATTTATCCAGCTGTTGGGGGAAAAAATATTTTTTTTTTTTACATAATCATATGTATACACACTCAGGCTCATTAAAGTTAATAATTGCTCAGTTTTATACTGTCCCTAAAGTCAGTTTGTCTTTTTCCTTTATTTGTTGGTCGGTCATTTTCCTATCTCTCTGCCTCTAGTGCGATATTTGTTCTTTTTCACGCCAGAACCACCGCTGCCAAAGTTTTCTTGAGAGCGGCGAGAGAAATCCCGCTTCTCCCCTTGTAGGCACATACCGTGCTAAACAATCGGGTGGTCTCTCTTGTATGTAGATGCTGCCCTTTTTCTTCGGCACCTTCACTGGTGCACGGGGGGCTGGAGCAGCATCTGCCGCTGTCCTTAATATTACGCTGGTAGACCAAATTGTGCCTCCACAGTTCAGACTCTGGTCAGCTTCGAAACCATGACACGCTGTCATTAAAGTGCCAAACGGAAACCATTTACACTGAGCCCACCTTTTTTGGTGTCTCAGTTTTTCGTTGAGTAGTTCTCATTTGTGTTTTCTCTGTGGACACATTAAGCAAAAGAAGGACGGGCTGCGAAAAGTCAGAAAGTATCAGACAGAGACATTTCGCCTTGTGAAAAAATGTCAGGATGTTATGAAATCTCAGTTCTTTCATTGCAACCTTTTAAAAACTACTGCAGGGCGACTGGACCGAGCAGGCAATGGTGTAGTCGACGTGTGAAAGGGACAATAACTGTCGTTTGCCCGGCGCCTCAAAACAGAATTCGTGGTATGGAGCCTTGTAGGCGGCGTTTTAATGAAAAGAAAAAAGAAAAACATTGAATGTACGAGGTTAAAGCACACTGTGTTCTGAGCGGAGTGAATGGAGTTGAATGGAAGATAACATTGTGTGTGTGTGTGTGTGTGTGTGTGTGGGGGGGGGGGGGGGGTGCGTGTGTGGCACAGACCGTGTTCCTGAGGTGGTATATAAAGAGAGGCACTTACCCTTCATGTTTTTACATCCCCTGCGCACCTCCGGGCAATCTACCTGTCCTTTTTTCCCTTCACCCCACTGCGCCTTTTATCCTGTCTTTTTTTTTTTTTTTCTTTTAATCTTGACAGCTGCATTGTATCCAAATTGATTCAAATATCTGAGAAGACTTTAACAGACATTTCGTGTAACCCCAGTGGATATTAACCAACAGTGTGACCTCAATGTGTAACAGTCCTACATTTAAATAGGTCTAGTCTCCATGGCATGTTTAACGTATCCTAAATCCAAGCATCATGTCCATTACCCTGCAGTGTAACACTCAAGTGTAATAACTCTATATATTCCCATACATCACAATAACCAGTGCAACCCTCACACAGTACCAAAGAGGGCAAGTTATTCCAACCGCACTGCAGAATATCTTTAAATAACTTAAACTGTACATATTGGCCTAACCTTAATTTGCTAGGACCTTGAAAATGACAGTCCTTATTCTCACTGGAACCCCAAGATATACATGAGCGATAGGATAGGATTTTAAAAATCAAAATTATATAACTTCTCTTCTCTTCTCCTTCCTTTCAACACAACGCCGTTGTGAGTCATGAGATGAAAACCATGTGTGAAGATATTTTCGACAACCCGGGGGTTATTTAGGGCAGTGAGGTTGAGTACCGGGCAGAATGGGTGAAAGTATTGTGAGAATGTACAGATGAGAAAGAGAAGTCCTGTTTGTGTGTTTTCTGAGTCAGAGAGGAAATAGCCCATTGTGCTGAGATTAAACAGGAAATGGCCAACGCGGACCAACATATCTTTGATTTGAAAGCAGATTTTCTACTCAGTGCATGCCACCATTTACAAAGGCCAAATCGGCATAAGAACACCAGTAAACAAGTACCTAACGGCAAATTATCCCGCAGTGCATTTGGCAACTGGCTAAAAATGTAATATAATTACGTTAAATGTATAAATATAGTATGTATCTGTTTCCATACTTACTGTCGAAGCACTACTTGTAGCTTGTGTGTGTGTGTGTGTGTGTGTGTATAAAACCCTGTGTAAGATGTTTGTAGCCCATTATAAACATATTTATAGCAAACCATAATAATAGTGATAATCTATGCTTGTATAGCTGACGGTTGAATTTGTAAAGCAGCTGCTTTAGAACACATGGTCAGAATCACAGAAGAGAACTATTCTGTCAACAGGCCTGCAGAGTGCGGTAGAAGCCTCTAGAGAGGAAACAGAAGGCCTGACAGAAAGACCCGGGGGAGGGGCAGTAATATATATATATATGGTCTCTGACACTACTCTATAGAGTGTATAGGGGGATGGCAGGTTAAAAAGGGGGATAGATTTTGGTCATTTTGCTGACAAGGGGGATGGCATCCCTGCTCATCCCCCTACAAATCGCCTACTATATATACACTACCGTTTGGATCTGGAACCTCCGGAGGCACGATCTGGGGTTGCTTCAATTGGTCAGGTCTAAGCTCAGCAAAGTTATGTGGCAATGAAATTAAGTCAGCTGAGTACCTGAGTGTACTGAATGACCAGGTTATCCCATGAGTGGAGTGTCATATTCCAGGACGACTATGCCAAGATTCATCGGGCTCAAATTGTGAAAGAGCGATTCGGGGAGCATGAGGAATCATTTTCACACATGAATTGGCCACCACAGAGTCCTGACCTTAACCCCACTGAAAGTCTTTGGGATGTGCTGGGGAAGACTTTACGGAGTGGTTCGACTCTCCTGTCGTCAACAAGACCTTGGCCAAACATTAACGCAGTTCCGGACAGAAATAAATGTTGTGACGTTGGGTTGTGAGGTTGTTGAAACAATGACATGGTGAATCCGCGCCGTAATCACAGCTAAAGGCAGCTCGACGAAATATTACAGTCTGCAACCTTTTTTTGGCCGGGCAGTGTAAATATATGAGTGTATATATATACACATATGTGTGTGTGTGTGTGTGAGAGAGAGATATGCATATACACACACACGCACACACATATATATATTACGTAACATAACACATAACAGAATAGTGAAACTGCACAAAGTTTTTCGTTCATTTCTTTGATTTTTAACCTTCACGATAAAATGCTCTGAACTACAAAACCAATCATTCAAGTGTTTTTATGCTACATAACTGTGGAGCTTGTAGGTCATGTTCACAATTACAGTGATAAGTAGGAAAGATTATAAATGTCAAACATAAACACACAACCACACAAACGTGTCCGTGACAGCATTTGCGCATTTTGCGGACACGTAATCAGAAAACTACATGACGTTTCCAAAGTTCCATCTCACCGACACGGATCTGAGACATGAACTATGAAAGCACAGTGAGTCGTATTTGTATTGAAAACAGCAGGACTTTTATCTGTTATGTTTGACTGTCATGGAATGTTTCACTGGCAAGACCCTCCGAGGAGAGAATTTACAGCCGTTGCAAAAGTACAGCAAGACTTTCTCAGCAAAAGTGTGTTTCAGAGTGTCTATGTGTGAGTTATTCAAAGGGTCAGAGAATGATGGTTTTCCTCCGTCCAAGACCAGATGCACTCGGATCCTCTGGAGTTTTTTTTAGACGCATTTGAGGGATATCCGAGACTCTGTCGAGAAGTGTGATTCAAATACACTAATGTAGAACTTTAGACCCCCAAAGTCCACTAAAGAAAGCACCTCCGTTCCTTCGGGAAGACTCAGTCACTGCACCCGGTGTCCAGTTTTGTATGGTCTCCAACCTCAACATCCCAGCAGCGTGTCCCTGAGTTAAAGCCGTCAGAGCACAGAATGTGTGTTCTCTCTCGTCACTGTATCTCTTCGGACAGGATGAGTTGAGATTCTGCTGTGTTATGGTCCAGAGTCACAGGAGCTGAGGAGAGAGAGAGAGAGAGAGAGAGAGAGAGAGAAGGAAAAAAAAAAAAGGAAGAGGAATTAGTGGACATGTGTTCGTATGGCTGAGATTATGATGTTACATTTGAAAGAACAACACATTGCATTTTTCTTGTGATCAGTATATTCATACTGTACATACTTAATTAATATACAATCAGTGGGCAGCTTATTATGTATCACCTCATCCATAAACAAATAAACAAACAAACAAATGTTGAGCCTGTGAGTCGTCCAGAAATGCATGATGCTTCACATTTAACAGAGATGGCTGACCCCCTGGGCTTTTTATACAATGACTAACTGTTTATGGAGAATAACATGGCAACAGGATGGCATGCTACACTTTAGAGAACAGAGGAGAGGAGATTAGTTTTAGTTATCATACTTCAGTTTGACTTCTTTAAAGATCTCCAGCTTCTCCTATAAAGGCCTCAGTGCAGTATTGAGTTCCTCCTGCAAAACACCACAACACTAATGAGCACTGATAGGTTAAATCACATCCAGTGTCTCCTGCATGGGCTGCAGTGCAGTGTTAAGGTCCTCCTAGAATGAATCATAACTGTAGTAAAACAATGTCAATGCAGCAGTTCACAGTAATGTCTGTGTGTGTGTGTGTGTGTGTGTGTGTGTGTGTGTTCTCTTGACTTAATAAACTAAAGGCACTTTACTCAAGAGAGCAGTATCACAGGTTTCATCTGACTTTTATTATTATCGTTATTATTATCATTGTTATTATTATTTATTTATTTATTTACAAAGAACAGTTTGACGTTGCGCTTTTTCGTGAAATGTTCTCAAGCAAAAAAAAAAAAAAAAAAAAAATTAAATTAAATAAATAAATATTTTTGAACAATACTTTTTTTTCTTCTTCACTGACCTTGCAGTCCAGCATCATAAGGAGGACAGAACTTGTGATTCTGTGTGTTGCGGTCAGGGTGTTGAGGGTGTTGGACTGGGGGGATGGACTGTGACGGTGGCGCTGGCGTCGGCTGATGGCAGGGGCAAGAGGGCGCGTGCCCAGGAGGGCGTTGAGCAGAGGCCATGGTCGAGGCAAGAGAAGCGATCGACTGCATCATCATCCCAAACAGCTTCTCCTCGTGGGCGTGCTGCGCCCGCTGCATCTGCAGAAGCAGCTCCTCGTCCTTGCTGTTGCACATGGCTTTGGAGAAGGCCTCCAGGGTCGCCTCAAACTTAGACTTCTTCCGTCTGGTTTGGCCGCCGCTGGAAGTAGGCGGTCGCTTTGATGATGATGACGACGATGATGACGATGGCGATGACGCTGCTGCTGCTGCTGCATCTGGTCCAGTGGTATCTACAAAACACAAACAAGTAAAAGGCAGACATTGCAGCCAGCTCTCACTGGGTGGAAAAAAGACAACGCAGCACAGCGCTGAGTTTCTCAACCAACTCATGTGAAATTGACATATGATATACACTCAGTTGCCAGTTTATTAGGAACACTGAGCTAAAGCTTATTCAGTCTAATACACTGGTCCTGCAATACATCTTAGCTTCACGAAGGTTATAGTATTGAGTATTTGTTTAAACTTATTTGTTTAAAGTTATTTCAACTGGGTGTTTATTTTGGAGGCTGCAGTTTGTGGTTCTGCGGAACTGCACCGCGCTGTACTGACACGCGTTTCTATTATTTTCACCACCCCATTTCAATCAGTGAGGCAAGGCTAAATAGCAGAAACACGTGTGTGTTTAATTCAATACACTTTAACAGAACTGCAAACTACATCCTCCAAAATGATAACACAGTTTGAATCGCCACCTCTCTTAAACTGTTTCAGCATAAACTCAACATTACAACTATCATGAAGGGGGATTTACTGCAGGACTGTTGCATTAGACTACATTGGTTTTCGCTAGGTGTACCTAATAAACTGGCAACTGAGTGTATATATGTACATATGTATCACACATCTAAATGTACATGTACATACACCTGTGGTGCAGGCAGCCTCAGCAGCTAACGTAAAGAGTAGCCTGAAAACAACCACATTCATATGGGACTGGGGTCAGATTGCTAAATGCATTTTTAACAGAATTCAAGTTCGTTTCTCAAACTAGGTACTTACCGTCACTATGGCCGTCGTCGCCCTGAGTTTTAGCAGGCGTACTGTTGCTCAGCGTGACTGCGTCTGCAATGGCGTCCATCGTGGAGCTGAAATGAGGCTCTTCTTTGCTGTCATCGAGCTCGGAGTCCAACACGTTCCCTTCAGCGGGACTGAGTGACGGTCGGTCTCTTAGCACCCTGTCCAGTTCCTCGTAAAAGGGACAGCTTATCCTGTCCCCGTCGTTCTTGTTATTTGCGTCCTTGGTTTTTCTATACACATTCTTAAGATGTTTGATTTTTCGTTGGCACTGCAGCCATGACCGACTGTAGCCATTCCCCTCCATCTGTTTTGAGATCTCTTCATAAATCGCCCGGTTGCGATACACTTCGTCTAGTTTACGCTGCACTGATTCTTCGGCCCAAATAGTAATCAGACAGCGAGTTTCCTGTGTGGTCCATCCACGACAGTCCATTTTACTTCTTCTTCTTTGTTTCTTCTTGTTAAACACAAAGTTTTGAGCGGCGGTTGGCTCTTATTATTTATCCTTGTTAATCGCACTTTAATATGACGTCGTTGTCGCGCGAATGAGCACGTACTTCCGCGTACGCAGGGGACGCCAGTCGAGAAGGCGGTCGTTCAGTCTGGCCAAGATCACATTCGCGTTTACACTGCTGAGAGAATGTGGTCATACGAGGCACAGGGTAACCAGATGAAAGCAAACCAAATATGGGACGAGTAGTAAGTTTTTGTGGGGCAATGTCTCCAGCAGTACTGTAAAAAGGAAACGTCCAGTTTGTAGGAGATCCTCAAAACAGGAGGCTCCTGTTAATCTGGCTTAAAAAAAACCTGTGTGAGACCTTCTTACAGGAGAGAAGTCAGTTTAAATTAACTGTGAGGAGGCGGGCCTTTGGTAAAGAGGGCTGCTGACTGGTGAACATAGATCAAGGCCATGTTGCCCTACTGTAACGGTTTGGGTCTGTGAATGAAACAGAGGCCACGCATAACCTTAACGTTACCATTGAGTTGAGAGGCAAAAAGAAAAAATAGAAAGTAGCTCAGAAATAGGCATTCGTTTGTAGCGCATGTGCCGCTCAACTAATTTAAGATATACAAGGCGCTATCTGATGAAGCTGGCTCTCTCAAGGTACATTTCATAACTTCAACTGTTACACTACACATATCAGGAGACATTATCTGCAGAGAGGGAGGTGCTGTAGAATGGTATCTGTTGCCACTTAGTTACTCTTGTATTGATGGAATGTAAACATCTCTTTTGGCTTTGGAAAACAAAAAAATATTCATCTGAACTAATTCACTGAACTACTTTCTGCAATTCATTATCAAATCAATTTATTAGATTAGGTTAGATTAGATTAGATTAGATTAGATTCAACTTTATTGTCATTGTGCAGAGTACAGGTACAAAGCCAATGAAATGCAGTAAGTTATTGTATGTGTGCAACACTTTAACAGATTGCATTGTACGGGGTAAACTTGTAACTTGATATTCTGGTTCCACAGATCCTCTGTGTTTTTCACAGTCATCAGAACACAGAACTGTGGAGTAAATCATCAACAGATCACATGAACAGTGTTTGAACATCACATCACATCACAGTCATTGTGTTGTCTGCCACAATTTTATTTATTTTTATGTTTTTTTTTTTTTTTTTTTAATAGATCAAAAGTAATTCTCTTTACAAGTCAAATGGTTCCAAGACAGTACTCAGCATCTTAGCATCATGCAAAACACCCAGTTTTCAGTTAGCGACACAATCGGTCGATTATGTCGAGCTCTACCACTGTGCAGCTTGGTGAGTTTCATGCGGTCAATGACAGTGGTATTCTGTGACATGTGGCATATGACATGTTTGGGGGTGCCAGAGAGATGTAACTTTATTTTCTCTGTTATTTGAGTTGATGTGGATCTCATTTGATTCCAATGGAAAGTTCTCAACAAACAAGTCAGTTTGTTGAAATGGCTCAATATTGGTGTGTCACAAAAGTTGAGAAGATTTGCTAACTTAACCAAAGCTGTACATTTCCAGGTGGACTGACACACATTTTAAGAGGAAATTCACTAATTCAGTCAAATGATGTATAGTTTTGACCCATTTACATTTTTGATAGATCCATAGAATAATGTACATGTAATTAACTGAAAGTTATTATGATGAAGATGGTTCATTAGACAAATCATACATTATCATTGCTCTGAATGAGATTGCAAACTCAAAGAGGTTTCATAGGTCATGTTAATAACTGTGGAGGAAAAAAAAAAAAAAAGAAAAAAAAAACACATCATCTCTAACTGTGTCGCGCCACTGTCACAAAAGACTTCACCGGTAAGATCCTCAGAGGAGAGTCTCTGCAAGAGTTACTGAAGAACGGGAAGACTCTCTCCGTAAACCTGTGCGGCAAGGTTTGTAGACACGCGTTGCTGACGAGGTCGTAGAACGAGACCGTGTTCGCGATCCAGTCCACCTGCACTCTGATTCTCTTCAGTCTCTCCTTCGCTTTGAGGACAATCCACGTTTGTTCGGGTGAGTACGTTTCATACTCCCTGTTGTAATACTGCATACACCACACTCCGGTCCAGAATGACGTTCCCTTCCTCTCGGCAGATTCCCTCATCACGCCAACGATCCAATACGTGCAGCCCTCGACGTCAACATCCCAACAGTGCGTCCCTGAGTTAAAGCCCTCGGAGCCCAGCACACATGAATATCTGTCAAATCTCTCGGGGTTGTTGGGAAGCTGCCGTCTCTCGTTGGTGTTTACCACGCTCGTCAGGTCCTCAGACAGAATAAGTCGAGAGTGAGCGGAGTTGGGGTCCAGGGTCACGGGTGCTGAAGACAGATAAGAGAAAGGGTTTATGAAAATCGAATGAATAGCGTTGATTGTTTACCACCGTGTGTAGTACAGTGCTTAATTGTTTGTGTGGATTCAAATGATTTCTATTCACATTCTAATACTTTTTTTTTTCCTTTTAATTTTGTAATTTGGAAAATGAATGTTCTGCATTGGTAATTATATTACGGTAATTTATCTAAAGCGGGGCGGCACGGTGGCGCAGTGGGAGTTTGCATGTTCTCCCCGTGTCTGCGTGGGTTTCCTCCGGCAACTCCGGTCTCCTCCCACAGTCCAAAGACATGCAGGTTAGGTGAATTGGAGACACTAAATTGCCTCTAGGTATGAATGTGTGTGTGAGTGTGTTTGTCTGTGTGTCTGCCCTGCAATGGACTGGCGACCTGTCCAGGGTGTTTTCCCGCCTTTCGCCCTATGAGCGCTGGGATAGGCTCCAGCATCCCCCGCGACCCTAATCAGGATAAGTGGCTTAGATAATGAGTGAGAGTGAGTGAGTGACTATCTAAAGCAAAACTCACAGTATTGAACAATCTCCTGCATCTTCTCCCAGACTCTGAACTTCAGGTTGTCCAAATGCTTTGCCACATTGATCAGTGCTCCTGAAGGCATCTCTGGATCCTGCAGTGTGCACTGTGCTCTGAAATAACATTCAGGAGTCAGTGCTGCTGTGGGTTTGGACTCAAAATCACAGAGAAGAAAAATAAAGGAGACTGATCAATCACTTACCTCTTCATCGTGGTCTTCAAGTTCTGTGAGAAGGACAAAGGAAAAAATATTGTTTAGCAGCTCATGTGGAAAATAGTGTATTGGTGGTTGGTGTGCGCTTGCATGTGTGGATGTGTTTTAACAAGACATAAACACGGGAAACCTTTCATTATGCAAACTGATTAAGATGATATCTCCATGATCACACACACTGCGAACAGTGAATTTGACCTCTGAATTTAACCCGTCCATACACAGCAGTAGTGAGCACACACAAGCACTAGGCGCAGGAGCAGTGGGCAGCACACCTGTGCCCAGGGGCCAGTTGGGAGTTAAGTGCCTTGCCCAAGGGCACTTTAGCCATGTTTTTCCTGCCGGTCCTGGGAATCAAACCGGAGACCTTTCAGCCACAAGCCTGCTTCTCTAACCATTACGCCACAGGCTGCTCCAAAGATGGCCAACGTAGGCCTCGAACCCATGACCCTGAGATTAAGAGTCTTACGCTCTAGCTAGCCGGGCGGTGACATAGCAAACGTTACCGTTCTTACCGTTAAGAAAGAGATGTCGTCGGCTTTAATCTCCTCATCTATGGCTCTGATCCTCTCTGAAAGGAATGATATTTTATCAGTCATGTCCTCAATTTTCTCCTTCATTATCTGACTCTTCTGCTCCTCTTCCTCCCTCAGGGCGGTTATCCTGGCCGCCTCTTCGTCTTGTAAAAACCGACGAAGCCTCTCAAACTCCTTCATGATCTCCGTTTCGGTGTGTTGGGCCTGAATCTGAAATGAGTCGGGATGAAAGGGTCGTCAGTCCCACTCATTAATTATTCATGAGGCAGTAACTTTGTACACTTTGTCATTGTAACTATTCACAATGTTCTGACCTTTATGTATTCTGCTGTTTTGTCGCATGTTAATTTAACCTCCTCGTAGATTCCCAGCTTCTGACGTAAAGACTTGAGTGCAGTCTTGAGTTCCGTCTAGACCGACAAAGATAGTGACAGTTACTTTTTCTGTGTCATACCGAAAGATGGATTTTGTTAGAAAGATGAGTCCTATGTGTCTAAGTTATAGGTGGGAAAAAAAGGCTCCAAAAAAAAAAAAAAGATTACAGCATCAGATTAACGTGGGATTTTCTTAAAAATATTCTTGCATCTGCCCTCAATCATTAGAAAAAAAAAAAAAAGTTCTGCTCATTGTGTGGCTATTTAACGACATTAGGGTATGTGTGAAACATTTTTGTTTGTTTGTTTCTTTTTACCTTATGGTCTCGCGCAGCTTCATCTATGGGGCTGCAGTTGTGATTTTTATGTTTTTTAGATGACTGACACACCACGCACACAGGCTGTTTATCCTCCAGACAGAAGAGTTTAAGTTTTTCGCGATGCAGACTGCAGAGCCCCTCAGACCTCGCGGAAGTTCCCTGACTTCTCTCCTGCAAATAAGCCTCACACAGGTTCTTTAAAGCCAAATTAATAGGGGGATTCTTGGAGGACCTTTTCCCGCAGAGTGGGCAAACCTGAGACGTCCTGGTCCTCCAAAACTGTTGCAAACAGGCTTTACAGAAGCTGTGACCACATAGCAGGAGGACCGGATCCTTGAAGATATCACAGCACACGGAACAAGAGAAGTCCTCTTCTGAGAAAGGACGTTTTGTGGCCATTTCCTCTGACTGCGGCGCTCACCGTAACAATGGCGTATTCACTTTAAGTTTGAACTTCTCGCTCGCTCACAGAAAAGCATCTAACAATCAAACCGAAACCAAGTAAGAACCATTAAAAAAAAACCTCACTGCGTCCCTAAAATCACTCCAATGTGTGGTTCATTTTAGTTTGCATTCATGATATTTATATCCGGTGTATGCTATTGACAGAGAAATAAGTGAAAAATCTCCCCCCCAAAAAAAAAAAAAGTGTCGTACTGAACATCCTTGGGAGGAGCACATTCTTGATCGTGTAATCCAAGGTTTAGTGTAAAACCCGGAACTGGATCAACGAAAATGTGGATTAGAAAATGGCTATCACAAAACATGAACTGGATTATGTGTCATTCACAGCATTAACGTCTCCAAGTCTGTTAGTTAGGTCACGTTGATTTAGGGCAGGGGTGGGAAAATCAGGTCCTGGAGGGCCATGGTCCTGCTGTTTTTCTTGTCAGCTAACTAAATACATTCTGTAATTGGCTGAAGAGAGTGCACACCTGTTTGCAAGGTGAAAATCAACAGGTAACTGAGAGGTGAAAACAAAAACCTGACAGGTCACTGGCCCTCCAGGACCGGATTTGCCCACCCCTGATTTAGGGTCTCATATATGTCTAAAATTGTGACAAGTTCATTAATCAGGTTATAGTGTTTTTAATGAAGATTCAGGGATTCTGAAACTACAGAACAGGGTTCATCAAACATGTTCCCACTGAACTATAATGGAGGGGGGGGGGGGGGGGGGGGGGGGGGGCCTCATATAGACCAGATATTGTGGTCTCTGAGTCTCTTATTGGTCAGAGAGGTATACTGATTTTGCTTCTTTTTCTTTTGCAGGGGGACGTTGAAATTCAACATGTAATTATACTCGGGTATCTGATTATCTGTGAGCAGATTGCCAGGACCAGGTATGATGAAACATCAGAAAAGGGAGAACACAAATCTCCAATTACATTAATATAATTCTTGATCCTCGATCAGATGAATTCAACAATTGTATATTCAAACAATATTAATTGTATTCCAGTTATTTAAAGTGTATTCAGTCTGCACAAGTGTAAGAAGAAGAAGGCATTTTACATACTGGTAACAATTTTCCTTTTTAATTTTTTTTTTTTTTTTTACTTTTTCACTATTTTTCACTTGTTCACTTTTATTCACTTCCACGTAAGAGAGATGGAATGTACTCTGAATGTTTATTCCCCCGAGTTATCAGACACAATGCGCCAAGCTTTTTTCTTTTTTCTAAAATTCCTTTTCTTTTTTTTGAATTGAATGCATGTTTGCCCGGATCTGTATTTATCCGTCCTTCCCTCTTTGTGTTTATGTTTAATTGTCGGTCGACTTCTCAGGTAGTTCATCATCACATCTGACCTCTGGAACTGTAAGCACTTCTGTTATCGTAATCGACACTGAACATGACTTCCCGCTCCTCTTTGTGGGGTTTTTATGAGCTTAACATCTTGGATTTTTGCCCTCTGTGGAAGGGAGCTGTGTTTGAGAGGAGGGAGAGACAGGGATTTGTCTCGATTCTACATTTCTCTGGGGTGTTGTTTGATAGCTGAATAAAGAGGTCAGGGCGAGAATGTGTGTGTGTGTGTGTGTGTGTGTGTGTGTGTGTGTTTGCCCACTCAGCCTGTTGCCATTGACACTGTAATGCTAGCTATCATGATTTGGATTAGACATGCCCTGTGATGAAAAAAAAAGAAGAAGAAGAAAGAAAAACCCAGAGAATTTAAAGTTCTGTTGGACAGATTTTTACAGACATGTGATGAAAAAGAGGAGAGAGAGAGAGAAATAAAAGACAAAACCTCCATATACCAAAGCCAGCGCCCCTGCGGGCAAAAATAACAGTCAGTGCGACTCAGTTCAGATCAGTTCAGTCCTGCTCAACTCTAGCTTTATTTGTGCAATATATTCTACAATAGACATCGTCACAAAGCAGCTTTTCGAGAGATCTACAGTGTAGCCTAATCCTCATCCAAGCTTGACAATCACTTATTTCAGCAAAATAACTGGTGTTTTCAACCTGCAGCATTTTTGTGGTAAGTTTTCAGGTTGTGGCACGTCAGCTGTGCATACCGAAACTTTCTCTGACACTCTGTCCAAAAAGCTCTCTGATCTCTTTAATATGCTCACTCTCTGACACCACCTGCTGGTTATTTTAAAAAGAAGCACATCGATAAGTAAAACGAAGGAGGGAAAGCGTTGAGTAGAATTCCACTACAACTTTTTTCCACTTTTTTTTTTTTTTTTTTTTTTTTAACATAAAAAAATATAAAATATAAACAAAATATATATTTCATGAACGTGGAAATAAAATTTAGGGGGAAAAAAAGAAAGAAAAATAATATAAATCTGTTGTTTTCTTCTCTTTGTGTGTGTGTGTGTGTGTGTGTAACTAATGCTCCAAAAATACCAGTTGACAACAGAAAGCATGTTAACCACCTTTCTGTTGGTGATGTTTACAGGTGAATACACATGTGAGTGGACAAACAAGCCCCCTAGTTATCCAGCTAACTAGCAAAACAAGCAAACATTGTATAAACGCTTTCACACACACACACACACACACACACACACACATATATATACAGTATATGTGTGTGTGTGTGTTTGTGTGTGATATCTTATAATCTTATCATTTAGCTGCATCTTGACGGAGCTTTGTATAGGCTAAAACATTCATTTAACCATGTCCTTTAAGTCAAAGACTTTAGTTCCCAGCATGCATTAAGTCAGTAACGCACAATTTAACACATTTGCCATTCAGTGTCTAACTGATAACCCTGCCTATCAACTTCTACACAACTTCACAGCAAAAACAAGTGGGAGACTGACGAAATATGAGGTTCACAGTTACACCCACATGTCTGTTAATATGGGTGCACCTGCAATTGTGTCTTTAGACCATACATGTATCAGGAGAAGAGCTTTCATTCCAAAAGAAAAAGAAAAAAAAAAGAATAATAAAAATGTGTAAAGCAAATTTACATTCAAAGTGAATTTACATTCAAAGTCACCTCATTTGACCCGGTATAGCTCTAATGCGACAAACAGAAATGTAAAACTAAAAACAAAGTCTTGGCATATGCATTTTCAGATGACTTATTCATCTTAGCACTCCTAAATATAGCATTCTATGGATCTGCATTCACAGCACACAAAAAAATGAGTGCTCATAACCAGTGTATAACAGTTAGAATGCTACTTGGCTCAAAACTGTGAGATCCCTGAGAGAGATACAGTGAGAGAGAGGGAGAGAGAGAGAGAGAGAGAGAGAGAGAGGGACAGAGAGAGAGAGAGTACCTTTTGACTCTTGTTTAATCTCAGATTGCAAGTTACCTTTTCCGTAACTTTTAACAAATGTACATGAGCACATGTTTGTATGTGCGTGAGTGTATGTATTCACATGTTTTGAAAGACACTGTCCAGCAACTGTCACTGTCCCTAAAAGTTCCACAGTCCATATGACACTACATTCAGTCTCTTTATGAAAGGAAATAACCCATATTGTGAAGGTGAATGACCTCTATGGCCTCCTCCTCTCCCCCCTCTTCGCAGTGGCTGTTCTTTTGACTGAGCTCAAGACCCTCCCTTGACATCAGGGACTTCCCCTCATCCGCAGGCTGCTGCGGGGGAGGAGGAGGTACGGAAGGGGTACATGGACACACTGAGCTCAGTTTCCCCAATTTCAAAAGCAAACGCACTCTGCGTCTAGGAGAGAGAGAGAGAGAGAAAGAGAGAGAGAGAGAGAAAGAGAAGGTGAAGCAATATCGAACCCTCCACAAACTGACACTTGTTTACCGTTATTCTGAACCAGTGCACATGAAGCTTTATTCTTTCTTAACAGGAGAGATAAGAGGAGGAACATAGATAACTAAGGTAGAGAGATTTACCTTAAGGTAACATAGATAACTAAGGTAGAGAAGTTTACCTTAAGGTAACATAGATAACTAAAGTAGAGAAGTTTACCTTAAGGTAACATAGATAATTAAGGTAGAGAAGTTTACCTTAAGGTAACATAGATAACTAAAGTAGAGAAGTTTACCTTAAGGTAACATAGATAACTAAGGTAGAGAAGTTTACCTTAAGGTAACATAGATAACTAAAGTAGAGAAGTTTACCTTAAGGTAACATAGATAATTAAGGTAGAGAAGTTTACCTTAAGGTAACATAGATAACTAAAGTAGAGAAGTTTACCTTGAGGTAACATAGATAACTAAGGTAGAGAAGTTTACCTTAAGGTAACATAGATAACTAAAGTAGAGAAGTTTACCTTAAGGTAACATAGATAACTAAAGTAGAGAAGTTTACCTTAAGGTAACATATATAACTAA
This sequence comes from Chanos chanos, assembly GCF_902362185.1. NCBI lineage: Eukaryota > Metazoa > Chordata > Actinopteri > Gonorynchiformes > Chanidae > Chanos > Chanos chanos. The sequence continues at coordinate 32,617,745 of NC_044503.1, read as the reverse complement.
GGTAGAGAAGTTTACCTTAAGGTAACATAGATAACTAAAGTAGAGAAGTTTACCTTAAGGTAACATATATAACTAAGGTAGAGAAGTTTACCTTAAGGTAACATAGATAACTAAAGTGGAGAAGTTTACCTTAAGGTAACATAGATAACTAAGGTAGAGAAGTTTACCTTAAGGTAACATAGATAACTAAAGTAGAGAAGTTTACCTTAAGGTGTAGATGGAGAGAAGTGAGACAGCGACAATCAAACAGGATGTAAACATCCAAATCCCAGGAAACCAGATCAAACCGTGACCAGAACCCTTACTTCCCACTTGGTCAACAGTTATACCTGAACCTGGCAGGGAGGAGAGAGAATGCAGACGGTCGATGAAAAGCATGGAAAGAGAGAGAGATCAGAGGTTACAGTTTCGGGGGAAAAAAAGGATATAAGGAAGAGACTGGAGTGTCTCCGATTTCACTTCCAAATAATTTCATTGTTTAGTTTCAGGAAATTGTGTTGATGACTGTTTCCTGTTTTGAGCATTGAAAGCCAACTAATACACAAACAGGCGCGTGTGCGAGGGCATTTGTCCAGGTTTTATTGGTATGTTGCCTTCAGAGGATACAAAGTCATTTGTCAATGCCTGTCAGAAGCCAATTAAAACACTTGGGGGGATTTTGGTAGGGCGAACGCCGCCAAAATATCTGGAAAAGTAATCTTTTACAGACTAGGAGCTTTGCCGCTCTTGATAATGAGACCAAGGCCGAACAGTCAGACTGTTTCCTTCATGCAACCACCTTGTCTGCCTCTTTTTTTTTTTCCATGCTCTGAAAACATTGGTACTAACTCACTGGGCTTATCACGCACCCTGACACTGACTCATTAATGACAGCTTCCTTGCCCGCATGGATGTGAAACGCGGCCACATCTACTCTGGTTGTAACCGTCACAGTTCAGTCGTTTTACGGGCGTAACCCGGTTTCTGTTGATTTGGTTACTAAGGTACATTTGAAATCAGTGGAAAGCAACACAAACATGAACAAAACTGACTGGACTCATACCCAGTTACACAAACCTGCACATTGCACTATTCAATAACCCTATAGATAAACCACTGGTCCCCTTTTCTCTTTTGGTTTTTTGTTTGTTTGTTTGTTTGTTTGTTTGTTTGTGATCTCCTAATCCCGATGTGAGTTTCTTTAGTACATTAAACCTAAACATATTCTGGGGACATTTTTTGATATCAGATGTCTTGGGCTTGGTTGCACCGGCTTAACTATTGAATAGTAGATAATTATAATAACTGACCACATAACTCTAATGTCTAGCTAAATTCAGGTCGAATTTGATGCTGAATTTTATTTGCCCACTCCTGTGAAATACATGAATAAGACCTTACATAAAAATAAATACATAAATAAAAGATGATTAATAATGAACAAACACACACACACACACACACACACACATACACACAGAGACTAACCTTCAATGTCCTGAGGCATCCCAGACCCTTCAGAGTAGATCCAAAATGGATCCTGAAAGTAACAGAGAGAATGCAGTAGTATGACATAACAGACAATGACATATATATCCTGCATTAGATGTGTGTGTGTGTGTGTGTGGTGGAGGTGGGGGGGGGGGGGGGGGGGGGGGGGGTGTGGAAAAGAGAGAGAGAGAGAGAGAGACTGTAACTGTCTCACTCACCGGACTTATTTCGAAGTCCGAAGGTATTGTGGGCTCAGGAGCTGCAAGAACACACACACACAGACACACACACACACACACACACACACACACACTGTTGTTATTGATGTGACCTGTGTATATGCTGTCATATGATATTTAGTTGCTTTTTGTTTGCTTTGTTCGACAATCCATCAGAGACTCAGGGTTGCCTGCTCACACTGCACAAACACACTCAATACTAACTAGAAGCTATGTACCGGTTACCTGATTTTCAATTAAGAGAATGTGTGTGTGTGTGTGTGTGTGTGTGTGTGTGTGTGTGTGTGTTACCTGTCCAGGTCTCTGCATACACGGGTTCAGACCACTCACTCCAGTGACCATCAAACTCATCCTTAGCTCGTAACTGCACCACATACTGCACGTGTGGCACTGCATCTTCAATCTTCCACACAGACTGATAGATAATACCTGTCTCCACTGTCTGATACTACACACACATACACGCACACACACACACACACGCACACACACATGCACATGCACGCACGCACGCACACACACACACACACACACACACACACACAGACATACAGATGAAGAACAATATATCAGAATTAACACAAAGATAGACAACAAATGGAGGGCTACGCACACACACACACACACACACACACACACACACACACACACACACACATACACACACACACACATACACACACACACACACACACACACACACACATACACACACACACACATATACATACATACACACACACACACACACACAAACACACACATACCTTTTCTGAATGTTGTGGGTGGTACTTCATTTGAAAATTGAGGTAGTAGAAGCCCTGTCTCCAGGTGGAAGGGTAAGACCAAGATACCAGGAGTGCATGATTCTGGCCCTGCACTGCACTCACCTTCACTCTGGAAGGAGGGTCTGGCTTAACTAAAGAAAGAGAGAGGGCAAAAACAAATCGACTGCAATCCAAAGCCACACACACACACACACACACAGAGACTTGCACGCACGCACACACACACGTTCTCTTACTAATGTTCTGTGGTGTGAATGTCAGGTAGGGGCTGGTGACATTGCCGACTGTGTTGCTGACACAGAGCATGGCTGCGTGTTGCGTTCGGTCCCCCTCCTCTAAAGGAGGTAGCACACACCAACAGCGAGACCTCGAAACAGAGTAGGAACATGGCACACTGGAGAACTTCTCGCCCAGATGCCTGGAGAGAGGAGAGAGAGAGAGAGAGAGACAGACAGACAGGGAGAGAGAGAGAGAGAGGAGTGGTTCAGTCTCATCAACAGATCTTACAAAAAATCAATACAGTTAATAATGAACAAACACACACACACACACACACACACACACCCTTTTCTCAGCAGAAGTTTGCATTCAGGTTTCGGGATCAAAGGCTGACTGGATATCCAATCACAGCGGATCTTGCTGGTATGAGACCTTCTGTAGCATGATACACTGGGCTTCTCTGGAGGAACTGTGGAGGACAGACACATTTTGTGTGAATTTATTTGAATGTAACTGCTCGCTGATTGGCTGTTCATTGCAGTTAGCCATTTCCATACGAACATTTGTGTGTATGTGTGTGTGTGTGTGTGTGTGTGTGTGTGTGTGTGTCTGTGTGTGTAATCTTACCTCCTACACTGATTCGGACTGAAGAAACCAACCTCTCTCCTCTGTAACAGCTGTAGTTTCCTGTATGAGACAACTGAAGGTGAGGAAGTTTCAAAGCCCCTTTTTCCACACCCTCTCGTACGGGTTTACCGTTAAAAGTCCACCGCGCTGGCCTCTTGATTCCCCTCGTCACCCTATGCCCCGCCTTCTCATATTGATAATCATCATCATCATCGTCATAATCATCATGATCATCATCATCCATTAGAAGCATATTTGAGGTCTCCATGGTTATCGTGGTATCGTCTTTGTGTTCGTATAATCTGTTAGGAAACGCAGTGGTTTGGTCCTCAGTGGCATTCTTAGTCATTTCACCCGCTGTAACTGTTTTCCCTTTATCAGTAGGACTGATATTTATTTTTGTGTCATTTGGTGATCCAATCCTTATTTCAGATTGGTATGGTCCAGCAGTAATATTGTCCCTCGTGTCTCCTTGGTACGGTCCAGAGGGTGCTCTTGTCACCCGTATGTTAATTCTTTGGTTTGTTCCAGCAGCGGGTGTCAAAAGCTCTCCATCCATAATAACATCACCACGACACCTCAGGACGACCTCTCGGCCAGCGGTCAACGCTAACACACCAGGAGGGAGTTCTAAAGAAACACACACACACACATACAAGCACACACACACAAACACAAACACAGTTGTCTTTCAACTGGTACTATAAATGTTATACAGTCAAGGATCTTTTTTTAAACATTCATAAGTGACTGTGCTTTCATCAACACGACAACAGTGTGAATTCTTTCTCTTGATTTGATCAAAAGTGGAAAAATGGGAGTGTTTTTGAAATTTTTACCAACATCACAATTCCATGCTCTAAAAAGTCTAATCATCTTTTTTTTTTTTTTTTAATTTTCAACAAACAATCAAACAAACAAAAAAACACTCCATGGATTATACACAGCAGAAGTATGAGTTCTCTCTGATGTAAGAGGTCACGGTGATTTTATTTTCCTACATTTCTTTGATTCATTTATATTTTTTGTAATGCTCCAAAATAGGTTCATTTTTTTTTTCCTCAAAGTGTGAAAACATTGCAGTAACTGTGTCACGATAGTTAATAATTGAATCCAACACATATTGATATCGTAAATCTCCCTTCAAGCCCATTAACATGACACGTATGACATTATGATATTTACACATAACATTTATAACCTTAAACAGTGGCAAGGCTACGGGGAATGTTCTGGAAATCTCTCCAACTAAAAATGGTGTAATTTTTCCTCAGTGTAATTTAAGATTTAAGTTTTATGTCACAGGGGAAAATGAAATCAGAGGGTGTAGTGTTAAAAGATATCTCAGACAGCAGACTTTCTTTGCAAAGACGCTGGTGAAGACCACTGCACTGTGTCATCCAACAACAACAACAACACCTTAACATAATAAAAAAAAAAAGTATCTGTTTTATGGTCCTGCACAAAATGTTTTTGTGTTTGCGATTCTAACAGACAGGAAATTGGCTATGACATTTTCACAGTGTTTGGCAACTTATGGACAAATCAGTCACACACCACTGCATTTGACATTAACGACAATTTTATGTACCCATACACCCCCCCCCCCTCTCTCTCTCTCTGTGTGTGTGCTTGTGTGTGGTTGACTGGGTAGTCAGATAAACTCATCTAAATTGCACAATGAAGCACCCTGGTTACTCTCAGTTCCTCTTTCGGTAACCACTCCACATGTTCTCTCTCTCTCTCTCTCTCTCTCTCTCTCTCTGTATATATCTATTCATTTATCTATCTTTCACTTTCTCTATTTCCATTTTATTAGCTTTTTTAAGCTTTGGTGGTTCATGACTGAATAAACATGCTATAAACAGCAGAGTGAAGTGGGTCTATTTCCATCTGCCACTCAAACGGATTTTCCAAAGCAGTGACACTTTGGACTGAGATGTGCCATATAGCGTTCCATGTCTATCAAATCAGAATAAAAATCTGACAAAGTTTAGTTTCTCCTGCTGCAGTACAGTTAACTGGCATTGCGCGTGTAATTTCGATAAACCTAACAATATCTGACCACAAAACATGACTATAATTAGTGATGCAGTCATGCATAAAATCCAGCCATTATTTCCCCTTAACTTCTCTACGACTCGTTTGCTAAAAGATGAAACGATGTGGAACAGGTCCGTTGCTTGACTGACATAAATCACTAACCTGTAAAATGTGAAAACTTACCTTTATGATAGTTATCTCGCACGATTTTCTCACCATAAATAAACAAATGTACGCTACTGAATGATATGACAAACCGACTCGTCAAGCCATTAACACTTAGGAAGTTTTTAGCGTTCTAAAAACTAAACTGGTGACTGAATTTAATTTATTTAATATGAGATGGGTAATAAAAACATTTACGATAGGCGTCAGA
>NC_044503.1:32599483-32606983 GCF_902362185.1 Chanos chanos | reverse complement strand
ACAGAGAGACAGAATGAGAGACAGACAGAGTGACAGAGTGAGAGAGAATGGTGAAGGTGGAGATAGTGGGAAATGAGGAAACAGAGCAAGGACGGTGCGGAGTGGGACAGTACAGAGAGGACGGGGGAGAAAGCAGAACGAGGAAAGACAAACGAAAAGCAGAAACAAGAGGGAAGGATAAATTACTCATACTAAACCCACAAGTTTGAGGGTCAGTTGGGTCAGACATGCACATACACACGCGCACGCACACGCTCACGGATTCGTACATGCACATGCATGCACGCTCTCACACACATATACACACATGCGCGCATTCATACACGCAAACACGCACGCACACGCAGCATTAAGTCAACAAGTTTCCAGATAACACAAGACTGACACCTGGAGCTAAATTTGTTACGCGGACGTCATAACACAGGCCTGGGCCAAAAACACAGCAATTAAGGGCTCCACTTAAGAGACTAAAGAGACAGGTCACCTCAAATAACCTCTTCCAAACCTGTCCACTGGTCATTCTCCCTGCCCTGGTCCATCTGCTCATTGTCTAAGATTCTGTTTTGTCAACAGCAGGGCTGGCTATACAGCGCTGGCCCTCACAACTCTGTCAAAGGTTTAAATAATTCTTAATTCTAGAACTGTATCAGAGGTTTAAATAATTCTTAATTCTAGAACAGTAAGAGGAACACCAGGCAGCTGCCAAAAAAAAAAAAAAAACCCTGCACAGTCAAAAGTGCCCTTGATACTTCGAAACGACAGGCAATTATTTTGTACGCAGTCACAATTTGATTTGCACCATGAGTCGTTTTTTTTTAAAGCAAAGTCTCGCTCCAAAAACAAAATTGGATGGGTTTAAAAAGAAAAACACAGATGATACTCCTAAAACCCAAAACAACCACAACATCCTTCCCCTTAAGTGTCGTGTAAACACAAGATAAGTATAATGAGGCAGGAAAACATGCATATGAGGCAAAACTGAATAATCACAGAGGATCATCAGATAATTAACCTTCAAAAGAACAAAATGTCATCTAGCCCCTTCAGTTCCACAAAACATGTACAAACCGCAATCATTAAATCGCTAAACATGCAGTCAGCAACCAGCTAAACCGTCAAGATCTGAAGTGCAAATGAAAAGACCAGAGTAAATCCAAATAACTAACGTAGGGCTCAAAACATACTCTGGCCTGGGAACTAGAACACACACACACACGCACACATATGCACACACACATTTACGCAAGAGCACACACTGAGCACACTGAAGTGTTCACTTCTCTCTCTCTCTCTCTCTCTCTCTCTCTCTCTCTCTCTCGTGGGGTGACTCACCGTGTCTGAGAGCTGAGGTTTAAGGTCCAGTTTGAGAAAGCGGAAGGCGAGAACAGGAGCGATGCAGATGACGGTGGCTAAAGCTATCGTCAGCCAAACCACCGGCTGGCTCAACGTGTTATGAGCACTTCCTGTAAAACATGAACACAACCGGACGCTCATTTACATAAATCAAATCTTAGTTAACAAACTGCATTTACATGTTTGGTCGGCGGACGTCGGTCAGACGGAGGTATTGATTTCAGACGTGGGTCAAATAAGCGTGCTTGGCTGACACCATTTGAAGTATTTGAATGATTGGGCACCGTTCCAGTTCACCTTGGATTCTTAACGAATAAGATAAACCTCACTCACTCACTCATTGTCTAAGCCGCTTATCCTAATCAGGGTCGCGGGGGGTGCTGGAGCCTATCCCAGCGCTCGTAGGGCGAAAGGCGGGGAAACACCCTGGACAGGTCGCCAGCCCATCGCAGATAAGATAAACCCGATGTCTGGTATTGCTTCAACACGCTCCAGTCAGTCAGAACTTCAGTAAGTTCTAACTTTAGAACCTCAATAGGTTCTAACTTCATAAGTAGGATTGTGACCTGCTTGTACTGCTCTCTCTCTTATTCTACCTTCAGCTTTTCTTACACTTGAATCTGGTCTAATACTGAACCTAACTGCAGCACATCACATACAGCTCCTTAAGGGCTACATGTTTGGTTTGTATTCTGGCCTGTCTTGGAAGTCGCTTTGGATCAAAGTGTCTGCTAAATAAATCAGTGTAAATGCAAATGTGATACGTTAAGTAGAAAAGGACACAAGTTAAAAGAGCCATCTAAAAGCTTGGTCATCCAAATAAATGAAGTGTTTGTTGATTTGCTGACGCATATGGGGACTAGAGACACTTACAACATTTGTTCTATGTTTGTTTGTGCTATGTCAGTTTGGTGACATTTATAAACTTAAGTCCCTGACATTAACAGTGCTGCTTCTGACCTTGAGTGTGTGTGTGTGTGTGTGTGTCTGTGTGTGTGTGTGTGTGTGTGTGTGCACGTGCATGTGTGTGTGTGTGTGCGCGCGTTCGTGTGTGTGTGTGTGTGTGTGTGTGAATGTGTTTGTGTGTGTGTGTGCACGTGTGTACGTGCATGTGTGTGTGTGTGTGTGCGCGCGTATGCGTGTGTGCATGTGTGTATGTATGTGTATGTGTGTGTCTGTGTGTGTGTCTGTACGTGCATGTGTGTGCGTGCATGTGTGTGTGTGAGTGTGTGTATGTATGTGTACGTGTGTGTGTGTGTGTATGTATGTGTACGTGTGTGTGTGTGTGTGTATGTGTGCGCACGCATGCGTGTGTGTGTGTGTGAGTATATATGTAAAAATGTAGGCCAGATTGTGCTGAAAAAGCTGCTGGCTCACCCAGGAAGTGGAACTGTTTGGGGAAGATGTTGAACAGGACGCTGCTGTGCATTGTGAAGAGGATGGTGAAATACGCTCCCAAAGACCCCCACACAAAGAAATGATTAATCGCCGTCCAGTAACCCGTGTCCAGAGCAATCTAAACACACACACACACATGCATACACACACACACATACACACACACGCACACACACACAGAAATGCAAATACAAATACAAATTACATATGAATGTAAAATACGAAACTTCGCTTCTGACACTCTGAGCTGAACAGATAAATAAACACACACACACACACACGCGCGCAAATACACACGTACAACCAACCTGTACACTGACAACGATGACGAGAGCGGTGGCCGTGGTAACTGCGAAGGTCTGGTAGTCGGCGAGGGGCGTCCCGTTGCTCTGTGTGGCTTGAGAGAGGACTCCGTACGGCACGAAGAACAACACCACAGAGGTGTAAATGCCCTGAGCGATACAGATGAAAAACTCTCGCTTGTTAAAGAGAAGATTCAACTGCCCCGGCTCATAGAGCTTTGGATACTCCAGACTCCTCTGCTCCGGAACATCCTGAGAGAGAGAGAGAGAGAGAGAGAGAATAAAAGAAGCAGAGGATAAATGAAAGAAAGAAAGAAAGAAAGAAAGGAAGAAAGAAAGAAAGAAAGAAGACAAAAGGAGTAAAAAACGAGTAAATCAGTAGGTAATGTATTGGGGTGTGAATGAGTAAAGAGGTACTCCTCAGAGACTGGTGTTCAGTCTAGTGGAAGCTGCTGACTCAGTGTGTACCTGGTCAAAGATGCCCATGGCCAGGACGGGCAGAGAGGTGTACACAATGTTATAGAGCGTGATGAAGTACTGATCGTACACCGTCTGAAAGAGGGAAGAAAAAGAACACGTCACGTACACGGAGATGAAAGTTAGGACGACCTAATGTGTCTCATCTCTTTAGAAGCGCCACAGAATCGCCCTATGCATCTTTGAAAACATCTCTCCGACTGCCTCCCCTTCGGCTGATAGAGACGGGGTGAGAGGGGAGGTGACCCAGGAAGGAGGTCACGGCGAGGACCTAGAAGTCCCGCCCACTCGTATAGATAGAACGCGAAAAAAAAGGCTGCGTTCCTCTGTTTACTCCTCGGTTACATTCAAAACAGTACAACTATCCTCAGATGTGACATGTCAGGCTCCTCAACCGTCTACTTTGAAACTCCTGAAACCGCGCCTGCCTGAAAAATACCACGCCCGTCTTTCCCTCTTCCGTCGCCTCACCTGTGCCGAGAAACCGCAGAAGAAGCCGAACCAGAAGTGCACCATGGTGAAGGCAAAGTTCTTGTAGAAGAAGTAGCAGAGAAATCGACACATGCGCAGGTAGGACCAGCGGCCGTGGACCAGCAGGAGGCGCTGCAGGAAGCGGAACTGAGAGAAGGAGTAGTCGGACGCCAGCACCGCCTGGATGCCCTCCTGCCCGCTGATCCCCACCCCGATATGAGCCGCTACACAGAGATAGAGAGAGGAGAGAAAGAGAAAAAAGTATGCTTCAGTTAACAAAAATGTGAAACTTTAACACAGTAACATAATCTGCCATGATATTTCATAACAACTGGCCAGACTGATATGGAGACAACACATGAATTACAGGAGATTGCCAATCACTCACTAAGCCGCTTATCCTAATCAGGGTCGTGGGGGGCACACAGACAAACACAATCGTACCCGGGGCAATTTAGCGTCTCCAAGTCACCTAACCGGCATGTCTTGGGACTGGAGTAAACCCACGCAAAGACGGGGAGAACATGCAAACTCTACACAGAGAGGACCCTGGCCGGGAATCGAACCCCGAGACCTTCTTGCTGTGAGGCGACAACGCTACCCACTGCACCACCGTGCCGCCGATTAGAATCCCATAATCCAGGATAGGCCAGAACTAACCCCATCAGATAAACCCAGCAGCCAGAACACATACCTAAAAACTCTCAGGGGAATAAGTACACAACGGACCCGCGGTTGAAGCAGCGTCTTTGGGGTATAAATTATGAATACTATGTCTTAAAAAGGGGGAGTATGTCAGTTGTCAGAGGGTCACTCTCTGGGGGAAGAGAGATTGGTCATTCACTTAAAACAGAGGTTGTTGACCAATGGGACATGAGCGTCACAGGGAGAAAGTGCAGGCCTGTGATTGGTTCGCTTTACTGGCTCGATGGTTCCCAAAGGACTCGTGCATCAGGTCGCATGTTCTCTCAGTGGCAGCTGTGGCCCAACTGGTTCAGGCTGTCAGCCAATCGGCAGCCTCCTTCTTAGTTGATCGAAGTGTCCCGTGGCACAAGCAGGAACGCAGGACGAAAGTTTGCGGAATCGGAGTTTTAAGTTAACACAGGGTTACACCGAGAATCCGCTCTGGATGGTTCTAGAACAAAAAACATGCGAATAATTGTTCGAGGAGATGAGTTTCGGGCTTAACCGATCCTTTTCTTCTAGTTGGAATGTTTATTTTCACGTTCAGAACATTTGGCTCATTAGTCCAACGAGGGGAAAGCAACAGTTAGACCAAACGCAAATATCAACAACCGCAGAGTGAAAACTGAGACGAGAAAATCTGATCTCTTCTTAAAACAGGAACTCATTACAGCGCGCTAATGTAATCTAATCTTGGTGTGTGCATGTGTGCGAGCGTACGTGTGAGAGAATACGTTGAGAAAGGAGAGAACAGACGTGTGTGTTTGTCCACAATTGGGCCATAAACCACTTCTCTTTCTTCTTCTTTTTCTTCTTTTCTTTCTTTTTGTTTTTTTTTTGTTTTACCCCCCACGCCGTCTTTGGGAAACGAAATAGGTGAAGTGGTGAAATGATAAGAGAGACTGATGGTTGAGAGATGCTGCTGTGTTGTGAGAAAAACATGACATGTGGGAACAAGGAGGAACAAAACATTGCCCAAACATTTTGGTAAATATCCTCCTCAACAAGCTGGTAGTGAGCCAACACACGACGCACACAACTACACTCAAGAACACACACGGACACACACGCATCCACACACACACACACACACACACACACACACACACACACACACACACACTTAGAAACACACTTTTGTCTGTACAGCTTAGTGGGGACTTCCCACTGACCTCCATTTTAGTGTCACTAAAAAGTAATAACCTTAATCTCAACCCAAACCAAAACCCAAAAATAATATCTTGGTCCACTTTCCTTTAAACATATCAGCATCTTTTTTTGAATTATAGAGTTTCCCCAAATGGGTCTCAGCCAAAAGTGCTCAGGAGGTGACCACACATGAAACATGTAAGTTCTTGTGAGGAGGTGCGACGCACACACGTACAAACATTTTGAGAATACGTTCTGAAACTGCCACTAGTGGCTGAGCAGTTGTATTACTTTCCATTATTTATCCTGCACCATGTCAAAGAGTACAATAAAGGTTAGTTTAGCTATGATGTTACACTAAGCACAATACAATATGACACGTCTTGACTTTTCGCCTTCCGCTCAACCAAAGGATTAGGCTGAACAATAGACCCGAATGGACCAAACTCTGGAAACTTATGTAAACGATGCTGTCCAGTGCTGCTGTAATCTGTGTTTTCTGTCATGTTTGAAATACTCGAGCAGGATGAAGAAACGCTGTTTTTTTTGGGGGGGGTGTTTTGCGTAAACACGAGAATGCAACTTCTCCGACTCTTACTTTTGATCATGCTGACGTCATTGGCTCCGTCTCCGATGGCGAGAGTCACGGCTTTCTTGTGTCGTTTGACGAGCTCCACGACCAGAGCCTTCTGGAGTGGAGTGACTCTGCAGCATATCACAGCTTTACAGGCACACGCCGTGTCCAGAAACTCCCGCTCCATGTCCGCCTCTAACGCATGAGCCTGACAGAGAGAGAGAGAGAGAGAGAGAGAGAGAGAGAGAGAGAGAGAGACGGAGAGAGAGAGACGGAGAGGGGGGGAAGGGGGCAGAGATAGAGAGAAACCGAGGGTAAGAGGGAGAGAGAGAGACAGACGGGTGGAGAGAGAGACGGGCGGAGAGAGAGACAGGCGGACAGAGAGACAGGGCGACAGAGAAAAAGAGAGAGAGGAGGGAATAAATCAAAAAGAAAGGAAGAATATCCAGCAAAGGCTGCAGCAAATAATGCTTTGTTTTGTTTTGTTTTGTTTTGTTTTGTTTTGATTTATTTTCCTGAATCTTAGCTTCGAAATGCCAGTCAATGGACTTGTTTTGGATTTGGCTTTATCTCTCAGGCCTTTTCATGGGGAATAAAAACAGACTTCTCTGTATCGGTGACAGGGAGAAATGCAGGTCCATTAGTTTTAATTAAGATTTGATTTTCTCATTTGATTCTAATCGCCTGTCGTGACTCGTCATTCGAATCATTTAATTTCCTTTCCTGATAAATGTCACCTAATGCATCAGATGTCAACAAGTGTTTACCAGACAGTGAGAATTGAACATCAACAAAAGACTCATTTGTATTTGTTAGTTTTCTACTCTATGTGTTCCAGTCCAGAGAAAATCGCCCAATAAGATTTTTTGTAAACAGCTGTCGCTCACCAGGCTGTGTCCACTGATGACCAGTGCAAATTCTCCGCTGATCGATTCCAGTATGGACGTGGGCGGGGCAGTGGGCGGGGCAGAAGATTTCTCCTTCGGTTGCGTCCAGTTGGCTGCGTCACCAGTTCCAAACCCATTTCCAAAGGAGCAGGCTTCACCCCACCCCTGAGACTCAACCTCCTTCCCTCCGTCCCTGCTGCGGGCT
>NC_044503.1:32566983-32581983 GCF_902362185.1 Chanos chanos | reverse complement strand
AGTTCATGTGGGGAGAAGAGGAAGTCAGTGAAGGGAAGGCTGCACAGTGACAATGAGTGGACGTACAGCATGACAGGGCTGGGGGGGGGAGGGGGGGGGGGGGGGCACAGTCAGACTGACTGAGTCCACAGCTGACTGGAGATGACTGGGTAATAGCAGGACATGTATTGAAAGGTCAGGGGGGAAAGACCTGCACTGTGTGGAGACACACACACACACACACACACAACACACACACACACACACACACACACACAGGGAAATGGCATTTTTATGAGGTGATTTTGTGAGACATCAAAAGGAAGCGTGGAATGAAAAATCACAAGCAAGAAATGGATTGATGACGCATGCTTTATTTTCAAATGACGGAGAGAACAGCGTTAAATGTTACATCAAAGGAAATCCAACGACTTTGTATCTGTGTCGTCACAAAACACTGAATATTTATTACTGATACAGTTCCTGTCAGTTTAAGATGAACTCGAGCTGTTTTAAACAAGGAAAACGTGACGGGCAAATATTTGCGAAACAACGCATCTTGTTTAAATGGCATTTAAACGGGTTAAAAAAAAAAAACATATGTTTGTAGTACCTGCGCCTCTCTTGAGCTTTGGGGACCCTTTCAGTCCCCTTGTTTTCCTTTTCAGAGGAAGAACGATAGGGAACCACTTCTCCGGAATTTCTTTCGGAATAGTCATTTTGACTGCCAAAACGTTCCCCCGAGTTGAAAGTTACACCGCTCTGACCTTCGTTCAGGTGAGACGAGCTGATATGTGAACTGGTTCCAACCAGAATGCTCGAGGAAGGCGGGTGACAGACGGCGTCCTAAACTAAACGGTCTTCATTCTAAGTCCTCGATATCTTTTGCCGCAGAGTCGTTGAGGTCATTCGACTTCAGATCGCGGGCAGTCTGACATCGCTGTTTCAAGCAAACCCATCTCCTGCACTGTGCTGACACACTCAATTATATAGAAGAATACTTGACGGTGGCGACGTTAATCCTAGCTCTGCTACAACAGAGCTGCACACTCGTCGCTTGCAGTCGAAATCCTTTCTGACTACATCTGTGCAAGTCTTTTTTTTTTTTTTACACTTTTGCTTTAAACTCTAATCTCAATTATTGTAGCAGAAGTGTTGATCTTTAGAACACACAAGTTCATTTTTCAGTTTAACCTCTACATTGAGATCGATACTCCTGTAACATTAAACCAATACCGTCTCGAATTTTTTTTTTTTTTTCCTTCTTTCCTTGACTGCACGTATCAAGTAACACTCGCTCGGGCTTCTCTCAAAACACTGCACGGCGCCACTGGAATTACGATGCTGTTTTTATATGACATAATATTGTACACTTTTGATTCGCTGAGTTGGTAGCCAATTGTATGCGTCCAGTGAGGTTGCCAGGGCTACTGCCTCTGCAGGGGCGTGGACGAGAAACATTTCACTACAGGAACCAACCGCCATGCAGGCTCTTATCAGTGACGCTGGTGCGCATTTGCCTAGGCTCTTTAGAGCCAAAATGACATCATATAGGCTTGTAGTTGCATGGCTTCCAGTGGGTGGGCGTAGCAGAATGCTGAAAAGGGGGCTGGTACTGCAGAAGACCACTAGGGCAGGCAGGTGTCTGGGCACGTGCAGCATATGTGTGAGTGTGTGTGTGTGTGTGTGAGGGAGAGAGATAGAAAGGGTAGGGTGAAATGAGGAAAGTTCTCGCCAGCTATTCCCTCACAAACTGCTCTGATGTACACACACACACACACACACACACGTGCACGTGCAGCTATAGATTACCAGCCTTTTAACATTCCTTGGCAGTGGCACTGCACAACAGTAAGCACACAGACACACACACACACAGAGCAAGACGATAATAGCTCATGACCTCCAGATGTAGGCATAAAAACGCAAAGACCTTTTAGTAGTTTGGCAAGGTTTTAACCTTGAGTAATCTCCATTAACAAAGCAGTAAATGGATGCATTTCAATACCTCAGAGGAAATTTGGTGCCTTATCTATGTCAAACTGAACTGAGCGCTTCAACATATAACGCTTAAATGGGTTCGCTGCTACATCTTAGAACCGATTACCAAGAACAGAGAAGACAAGAACAGACACTCTGAGAGCTTGTGGGGGGGGGGGGGGGGGAAACCAAACAAAAAAAGCAAAGATGATGGGGGAGGAGGAGAACGCCTGTTAGTAAATGTATCGCTAAAACGTGACCGGGCTTTCAGTGTAACGCTGACAGGGAGACAGATATAGAGATGACCTCAAAACTTAAAAAAAAAGGTAGTGGAAGATATGAGCAATGAAGAGCACGGGCGTGAGATAGATAAAGAGAGAGAGAGAGAGAGAGAGAGAGAGAATAAAGGGGATCCTGGATCAGTTATCGAATTGTAATGGTGGAAAGAATTTGACTCCAGAGTGCCGAGATACACGACTCCGCGCTGACTCTGAGGAGACGCTTATGCACTCAGATGAACCCATAATTAAGGAAATGATTCCATAATACTCTGGATCACACACACACACACACACAGGGCTGTTAGACACACATCTCAGTGCCACATAGTGAGAACAAAGTGAACACTTCTAAAGAGGTTTGTCAGTCCATAATTAATAGACATAAATATCTTGGGGCCAGGATAATCATGATATTAACGATGATGATGGTGATGATGATGATGATGATGAGGATGATGGCATTAGCGGTGTTGATGATAATGATGATTGTGATGATGATGATGTGTGTGGGAATAGTACCTAACTGAAGGGGTGAGCAGGCACATTTGCTATCGAGGTACAATAGATAATAAGCCTTCTCTCCCACTGAAGGTTACACATGAAGTTTGAGCCATTTAGGTAAAGGACAAAAAGAGAGAGAGAAAGACAGAAAGTGAGACGGAGAGAGAGGGAGAGGGAGAGAGAGAGAGAGAGAGAGAGAGAGAAACTGGTTGTTTACCTGGAGGAGGCCTCTTTTTGAACATTTCCACACTTGTGATATTGCACCGCTCAGTCCCATGGGAAACCCTTTAGAGACACACACGTACAAAACACACTGTCAACAAGATCTCAAGGGTAAGACAGGGGACATAACACATGATAAACACTCACTCAGGGATTTTACGAGTCATTCAATCCCCCGTAGGCTTCGCACATGTCCACCAAGACCACTCTTCAACGCTTTAACCTTTACTGATCGTTTTCATCCCATTCACCCAGCCGGTCATGTGCGAGAGAACAGAAAACCGTACAAAGTGTTTTTCTTGAAAACAGAAATAACCAACGTGACACTGTCATACACATTCTAGTACCCACGAGACGCTTTCTGACAGGAATCTTAAAACTAACACAATGTACAGACAGACAGACAAACAAACAAACATAAAAATAAACGGTTATGAGAGATGAAGAGGAGACAGGTGGTGATCTGCTTGCTTAAACATGACTGTACTGGTCGTTTACAGTTTTTCTTTGGAGGCTCCCATGGAACCAGTGAGCCACACGCAAGACAGTAAAAGAGCCAATCCGAGGAGTTGATGATCTGGAACCAAACAAAATACTCAGATCCAAATGTCACAAACTGTCCTTTTCTTTAATTCAATCTTCTTTTTTTCTTTTTTTCTCTAATTCTATTTTCTGTCACTTCCCTTAAACGCAACCACCCATGCCAGCTGAAAGGGTACAGACGGGAAGATGAGCGTCCAATGCTGGGAACTGCGACTGTTTTGTTTTTCACTCAGCTCATCGAATCAGGCCAATCAACTGTCAACTATTATAGTCACCTATAATGAACAGGTATGTGAGACTGTGTCTAACTCAAAGGTTTTCTCAAAATTCAATGTTTTCAAAATTTAATTATCAGAGTGTCATCCATCGATCACAGTTTATTCGTGTGAGTGTGTTTGTGGTGTGTGTGTGTGTGTGTATGTCTGTCTGTCTGTGTGACTCTGTGTATGTGTGCATGTGTGTGTATGTGTCACTGTGCGACTCTTTGTATGTGTGTATGTACGGATAGTGTGTATATGTGTGTGGGAGTGTGTGTCTGAGAGAGAGAGACAGAGACAGAGAGAGAGAGAGAGAGAGAGTGTGTCTGACTGTGTGACTCTGTTTATATGTGCATGTGTGTGTGTGTGTGTGTGTGTGTGCATGTGTGTGTGTTTTTGTTTTTGCATCTGGAGACTCATTGATCCTTATGGCTCTGTTGGCCTCTGGGTTTGCCACAAATGTCACCGCATACAGTCAGACCCGGAGAGAGAGACAGTTTTCTGTTCCCTCCACAAATTATTCACAATCTCTCTCACATGCATCCCCAGTAACTGACGTCATGAGTGATGTCAGTCCCAACTCTCACAAACACACACACACACACACACACACACACACACAACTGAAAACACTCACACGGCAAAAGGACAGATGGCATAGCAATAAGCATTAAGACATCGAGTAAACATTTCATGTTAAAGACATTTAAGAACGCAGACGTACAACAGACCAGAATGTCAGTTCTATGCATAGCATGTGTACTGTCTAACATGTTTTTGAGCATTACAATATTCTGCTCTCTGGTCAATCAGTTAAATGTTCCGAAAAGGTTCAGACCTACATGCAACATTTCTTCATCAAATTATTAGACAGTAGCCTATTCCCCAAATCACTGCATTCCCATTTGGCATCAAACATGGGATTGAATAATGGAATAGCTGTACACACACACACACACACACACACACACACACACACAGGGAAATGGCATATATGTATATATGTGTGTGTGTGTGTGTGTGTATGTATGTATGTATGTATGTATATATAATCAATAACCATCCCCTCTGATCTTAGAGAACGAGACAGACTGGCTACTCTGCCCTCCCTTGTAGGACGCACCACAAGCCTGTCTGTGCTGCATTACTTTACTCTCAGAGTTTCTCCTTTACCGATGCGAGACCCACTTTGCATTTGTGAGCCCAGTTGCCTTGTACTTCTTTACTGACTTGCCTAAACATATATAACTTATGTAAACAGAGAATTATTTCCACACAAGGCTCATGTATAAGGTACAATCGCCTGTATTTGATACAGATAGTCCTATACTGTCAACAGTGTTTTATTTTACGGATTGAACGGCAAGAAGGCGTAGGCCAAACTGAACTTTGATTTTAAGATTTGACACCCCAAACCGAAACCGTACAGGGCTCTGCAAAGACGTGAAACCGAAAACAATGGGTCTGATAACGCTCCTCTCCATATGATGAGGAGAATTGCAAGAGAGGAACTGAGCTGTTTCAGTCACCGAAACAGGAAAGTCCTGACACCTCTCCGCACGCGTCATAAACCGACTACAGCCTGTAACCATCAGTAGACAATCTGCCAGGCAATAATACAGCTCCCACTTAAACAAAACAAAACAAAAAAAAAAAAAAAACACCAAACCAACCAACAACAGCATTTCTTCTTCTCTGAGTAAAAGGATAAAAGAGCTAATTAATAGCTAAGTACATAGCTAATAAACTATAAAGCTAAAAAAAAAAAACCTATATCACTGACATGATAAAAAGCATTGGGTGTATCAACAGGAATCATTAAAGTTTGCATTCGTATCTATAATCTTATGTTAATTTGGAGCTCTCTGTCCGTAGAGGAGCTAGCTGCTACTGAAATGAGTGGTATTGCAGAATGCTAGAATGGATTTATATCATGTTTTGTTCAATTTTAATGAAAGCATATTGGATTTCAAGAAAGAGAGCAGACAGGATTTCATTTTTACGAAGAGAATGTCTTGTTTTCAAATGCTGCATGTGAAGGTACACACACACAGACACACACATACACAGACAAAACAAAAACAAGGCCTACACTCATGGGAAACACAAGTCAGACATCATTAGGATTTCCATCAGTAATGTGAACACACACACACACACACACACACACACACACACAAAGCTACATGCACCTTGCATCCAAACACACACACACACACACACACACGCGCATACACACTAACACACGCATGTCAAACATGATTAAAGTCTCTTTCTCTGCATCTAACTGGAGGGGTTCACACCACCAGGTCTAACAAATGACCCAAGCCAGACACACACACACACACACACACACACACACACACACACTGAGCTATTCAAGGACATACATAGACCAACATATAGGCCAAACCTGCGCCTGACACTGCAGCTATAAACGGCTTTTTGAGAATAAACATGCACGCTGTCTTGCACTCTTGCATTCAACGTCAGACTACTCGTCCCAACTGTATTGTATCGACTGCATGTTTTATGACTCAGAGAAATTACTCGCACCACCAAGCACAAACACAGCATCACACACTTAAACACACGCGCGCGCGCACACACACACACACAAACACACACAGCAAGTGTTTTTGAGTAATCATGTGCTTGTGTGTGTACTGTTACCAGCATATTTCTTCAAAAAAGGACGTTTTAAAATTATTTTTCATGATACTTCAGAGTTACCTACCACAAGATTTATTATCACTGAAATACTGTGAGTGTGATGTGAGTGTGTAGGTGTCTACAGAATGGCTGGAACTAACTCCTTTCAGTAGTTCAGCTCAGTACAGCTCAGGAAGAGAGAGGGGGGGAGGAGAGAGAGAGAGAGAGAGAGAGAAACAGTGAGAGGGGAGGGAGAGAGAGAGAGAGAGAGAGAGAGAGGGGAGAGAGAGAGAGAGAGAAACAGAGAGAGGGGGGAGAGAGGGAATACATCACTAACCATCCTCTGGTCCTCTGATCTGATTGACTTTTCACTTCTTCTTACAACATCACCACCTTCCCTTTCCTCTCAAACTGTGAATCTATCCATCTCACCCACAATGATCTCTCTCTCTGTCTCTCTCTCACTCACTCTCTCTCACTCTCTTTTTCATGAAAGGTCAAAACAGGAAACAAGCATCACTGAAACACCAGAACCACGGTAATGAAATTGGCAGCAGGAAATTAAGAATGACTGTTCTATCTCCATCATTCCCTCTCCTTTCATACTTCTCTCCCTCTCTCTCTCTCTCTCTCTCTCTCTCTCTCACACACACACACACATACAGGGGAATTAAAGGCCAGAGCCTAGCTGATTTTGAGAACTCTGGGGGAAATAACCTTTCTTGGCCCTTGCTCAGAATTTCCTTTGACTCTGGAATTTTGAGAACTAAATCCGACATTAAGTAAACTTAAAATGAACTTCAAATGCCTCATGTAAAATACCCCTAAATAACGTGGAAAAAAAAATCCTGTATAAGTGCTATTTATTGCAAGTGGGGAATGTTTAGGCTACGTCATAGTTTGTGCATTTCCTTTAATTATTATTTTACATTTGTTTGTTTGTTTGTTTGTTCAAACCAATTTTAGACAGGGCAATGTCTCACTGCTTCTTCTTAGACATGTTAACGTGAATTAAAATTGCTTAAGTAGGCTATCAACGCAGTGAAAATAATCTCATTACAATGATTAAGTGTAAGCAAACTTGTCTGTCATTAGTCTAGGTCGTGTTCTGTAATACACATCCGTTAACCTGTCCTACTGGCGCGCACAGGTGTACTTCAGATGATTGATGAAGGGTTCAAACAGCCGTTAACGGTCATTGCAGTAACATCGACTGGGGAAACTAACCCGGTTACCTCGATGGGCAACTACATAAATCGGTTGGGGGAAAATGACAAGGTGCTCTGTTATGCTTTTGTAAAAAATAGTTTCTTTAACTGTCATATTAAGGCAGAATCCGTTCACGTATATGCGACGAGCACAAAACGAAATGGACCGAAGTTACCGTTATTCACCCGAAAGTAAATTTGCTTTACTTAGCTTAGCTACATATTACTCTGATAGGGTTTAATTGAGGGGCTTCGTCAATCCGTATAATGTCACACCGGCTAAATTTACATTAGCTTGCTAGCTAGCTCTAAACAACATTTCGCAATATCTTAGTTTATATCTTGGCATTCACATCCATAGCAAGGTGCGAAATGTTACAAGACAGCTTCTGGGGGGGAAAAATCAGTTGTAGAGATATCTGTCACGGACTTAGTTCGCCGCCACATGAATAATTCTGGACATTTAAATCAATGGTTGAGCGAAATTGATGCCAGCGGATAAGAAAGGACGATTTACCTTATCAAGTCCTCCTGAATGCACTGATGTTTTTCGACATCCTAACGCCCATCGTTTCTTTCATGTCTGTTGACTGGGACATACCGTTCCGTCGGTATAGCCACATAAGTAAGGGTATGCGTGAGCTTTCCTCTTTTTACTTAACATACTCTCAAGGTGTGAATAAATTGATTGTAGATCCGGTGCGATTCGCTATAAGCTGCATTGTAAGGGGCTCCGGAGAGACGAAGTGTCGAGGGGCGGTGTTTCATAGGCCATCTCCTCCTCCTCCTCCTTATTCTGAATTCCTTTCAGTAACTGAGAACTAGTTATTTCAAACCAAACGCACGAAATAAAATAAATAGGTATTTTAGGTGATATGTGAAGGAGAATTTGTTATTATCATAAAATGTTGAATTGTAATTTACAGCGTGTTGAAATCATTTTTTAAATATGTTGCTTAGTTTTGCCTTTACATAAACGCTTGTATTCATTTCCCTTCAAAAATATGTTTAATGGTAGGGTAGGGCTCAAGGCAATTGCGTACTACATTATAGATGGAGAGTGAATCGAATTACTGTAATAGCCATGTGCTTTCTGTTTTGATGTTCTTGGCCGCCCTCTGGTGACTTTAATAGGTAACACAGCGACCTCACTGACGATCTAAGAGCAAGACATCCCAGATAAGTCACCAGACAATTATTATTATTATTATTATTATTATTATTATTATTAATGTTATATTAATTCAGCACAGGATGCCATTATTTCTGCTTTGTTTCATAATTTATTTAAACAACAGATTAATCCTCTCCACACACAGAAATATTATACATTATCTGAAATACCCACAAAAAAAACACCTCATTCTCTTCACTAAACCTTGTTAATCTTATCTATTTTCTCTGATTTCTCCTTTTCTCCTTCCTTGCTGAACGGTTGAAAGTTGTTCATTCTTAATTCGGAGACATCCATTGCATCTGTCATTTTGTTGTGTATCAGGAATCCTTGGTTGGAGTCGTCTTCTGTTCCTGGGTGATGGAATCCAATCAAAACATGGTAAAGACACACACCAACCAGAGCACCCAGGAAAGGTGCAACTAGAGGTACCCAGAACCATCCACCACCAGCCCTGAGATAGGAAGAACAGATGAGGGGAAAGAATTCAGATATGGTAAGTGGCACAGGTGAATGTGTGTGTGTGTGTCATATTTGCTTTGTCATTAATTCTCAGTATGGCATGGTGTGAATCATGGTTGTTAGAGTTAACAAAAACTAAGACTAAAACTAAAACTAGCAGTGAAAAAATAATTTCATTAACTGAAATAAAAAATAAAAATGACAGTTTTCAAAAACCCGAAAACTAAATAAAAACTACAATGAACGATACAACACGAACTAAAACGAACTAGAATTGCATGTAAGATCAGCTTCGTTTCTGTTTTTGTTGCATTTCGTTTTCTTTATTCCTTTTTCAGCTTCTATAAATCAAGGATTCCCTCAAATCCCTCATAATGCCTGAAAAAAACCCACTAAAACTAACACTAAAACTGATTAAAAGCCAAACTGAAATTAGTCAATTCTTCAAAATAAAACTAAAACTAAAGGTACTTATGCACTTGTAAAACTAACTAAAACTAGACTGAAATGAAAAACCAAAGTGAAAGACTAAATAAAAATAAAAAACGAATGAAAATTTCAAACCCTGGCATGGATCAGTGGGATATAAATATGCAACAACTGGAGATCAAACACGGAAGATACGCTGAAGAGAGGATAAGGTTAGATTACTGGGTTAAAGTTAGACCACTAACCTTTGGCTCAAAAAAACACAGAAATCAATCAGATACAGAAGTCAAAAGGAAGTCAAAAGTCAAGTCACAGAAGTCAACAAGAAGGCAAAAGTCCTCCACTATGGCAGCCTTTGTCTGTGAGTGCGGTTTTGTGTCATCTGAACACACACACACACACAGAGGTGTGTGTTTACGTGTCTCACCTGAATACCTCACTCCCCCAGCCAGCAAAGTAGGTGAAGAGTCTTGGCCCAAAATCGCAGGCAGGGTTAAGTGGGTATCCACAGTTAGCCCCCATGGACAGGCCAAGTACACAAACCAGACTGCCCACGATCAGAGGCTCCAGGTCTGGAGAGACCGGGCTGTTCCTGTTATCAGCCAATGCCGTGAGACATACCTGCAGAGTGGCAGCGCCAATGATCTGACAAAAGAGTGATCCAAAGACATTAGCATCGTTTTTTAAACGTTTTTGTTTGTTTGTTTTTTTAAAAAGCTTTTGATTTGGTCTTTTTGATTCCGTTTGATTTGATATGATTTCCTGGATTTAATGTACAGTCGTGTAGCCTGTCGCATCATCCCTCTGTCTATATATCTTTTAGCGTCGCTCTCTTGGCACGCTCATTTTATGATCTCTTTTTTTTACAGTCTCTTTGGCAAGGGCACTTGTGAAAAATTAGTAAACGCACACACAAGGATTCTAACAGAAAAATTAAATTACCCGTCTAGGGCGTGCTTGCTTCCGAGTGAACTAAAGCCTTCACTTTGCATCACTCTCACTTCACTCCTCCATGCATTCACTCCTTCTCTCAATGGCTTCCACACGATATGCCCCCCCTTCTCTCTCTCTCTCTCTCTCTCTCTCTCTCTCTCTCTCTCTAACCTGATCTATATACCCATTCCAGAAGCTGAGGTAATCAGACGGGTAGGTGGCAAAGATCCTTGCGGTACCAGTTGGTCCCGTCACCGTGAGGTTTCCTTTGGAAATATACATGATGGCATCTAGAGAAATAAAAAAAATGAATATACCATTATAATCATTATCACAGTCAGTGTCATCACCATTATCTTTACCGTATTACAAAACGGTGCAATACTGTCAGGTTGAAAGTAAAGGTATCGGGTGATCGTGACACAGAAACATCTGTTACAAACAGCACAAACTGCATAATAGCAATAATAGCAAGTTTGAAACAACATAGTGCACTGCTGAATAGCTTTGTTAGAGGGTCAGCTAATCTCCGCTTCACTCCCTACTACAATATTTATCTAAAAACCTTGAGGAAAATTACTTTTTCACCAAGAAACGGTGACATCACTTTATTTAAACTTGCGTGCTTGTGTGTGCGTGCGTGTGCGTGCGTGTGCGTATTTGTGTGTTTGTGTATTTCCGTGTTAATCTCTTACTAAGAACTGTGAGATAATGGGAGGTTAATATGGGTTATAAGTCCTGGTTGCTCAGGTCCAGAGATTAATTGGATGGAAGATAAAGTTGCAGGGATACTGCTGTAACTAAAGAAATGATCGCTACCTTCAGAATGATATGTGAAGCTTTACTTTTTTGTTTTTTTTTTCGTATTAGAACGACAAACAAACAACAAAAAAAAAGACAACCTCTTGAGTCTTGGGAACTACAAAAGTAATTATATTCACTTTCACATGCTAGAGGTGCCAGACGGGCGATACCTCTGTAGATCTCCCGTGTAGAGAAACTCTGCTGAAAACTGTAATAAGCTGATGCTGTTTCTCCAGAAACACGTCTGCATGGCTAAAATATATTCTACTTTCCCTTTTAATTCTCTGATTCAATGGTCTGCAGTGCAGATTACCGTGGAGTGCAGTAGGATCACTGCGCAGTGGGTAAACTGGTATCTTACCATAGTATAAAGTATAAACAGTGGCTGCACCCAAAAAGGCTCCCAGAAGTTGGAAGAACATGTAGAAGGGGAATTTCCACCACGGTTGCGTGCCTAGATAACATTTACTGAAGCAAAGTGCAGGATTCAGCTGCGCTCCTGCAAAACAATGTCCATTCGAAAAAAATCCAGTCATATCCATAAGTCACTTCAGTCACTTTCACTCCGATTCCAACACCTTTCACGCGGTACACCTAGGCTAATCAGCATATCAAGAGTTGGCTCTATGTCAGGTAACAACTCCGAAACTTTATTTCACACGATATCACACTGATGACCTGAATTAGTTCCATTAAGATTGCGTAAGGAGCAATAAAGTTTGATCTGAAGGGACCCATTCATATCACAGATTAATAAATCATGCTTTAAAACACGGGCCAGTCAATAATAAATAACACGGCCGTCTCTCCTCGGAGGAAGTAATCTCAAAGTACAAACAGCTATTCATGAAATGTCTACTTTAAAAGAGAGTGTAAAAAAAAAAAAAAAAGACGGGTGTCGTGGAATGAGGACCGTCTCTGACCTGACACTCCTCGTGTGATGTAGATGGCAAAGGTCGTGGCCAGAGCATAGGCGACGCACACCGACATGTAGTTTCCCTTAGTGTTCTTACTCGTGATCATCTGCGCCATCGACCCGTTACCGAACAACTGCAGCACAAACACACAGCATTTCTGAACAATCTTTGAAAACGGGGGGGGGGGGGGGGACTCTTCATTCTGCATAGTGCTTTACTTTTCTTTCACTGTTTGTAGTTCGTTACAGACATTTAGTATTACATGTGGTATGCAAGTATAATGATTATTACTCCTACAATTAGTGTTAGTAGTGATGTTAAGGAACTGTAGTTAGGTGCAATAAGGAGCTAGAAACAGTGCATGATACAACATGATATTTTTCTATATTATCTTGTATAGCATTTGAAGGGGGGAAAAAAAAAAAGAAAAGAAAGAAATGTTAGCGCTCGTATAGTCAGTTGGACTCAAACCAGTCAAACATACAGCAGAAGTACCTAATGGTTATATGTGGTTAGTGTCTGTATAAGATCTTTAGACGGTGACAACATATCATTCAATGTCTAGGGAGGTGCGAGACATACATGTGGTGACATTAATAATTAAGTCCATATACTCACAACTCAGATGTAAATAATAAGGTCCTTATACTCACAATTACAACGTAAACTCCCAGAAGTTCTGCGAAGCATTCCCGCAGGAGTATCCTCATTCTAGTGGACTTTTCCGAAGTCTTAACCATTTTGGACATTTTAACATCCACTCATTCAAGGTTTCTGCTGCAATTACATGTACTCTTGCCGAACAAGCACTTGTCTCAGTATATGACAGTGACAATATTCACTTAGTTTATCTATGTAAGCAAGTATTAGCTAGCTTATTAACTTGCATCACACACACACGCGCGCTCTAGCACGCTGACCCCCATCTTACTGGCCCGTGAATCTCCAGAAGACGGCTATCCAGCATCTACACGGTGGCCATTAGATTACCTCGCAACTAAAATCCCAAAATAAATGAGTTGTATTACACCACTGCTGTACCTGTGCTGTTTGATTGAGTTACTAGGGTGCGTAATCCCAAACAGGATATGGTCCGTGTCTATGCACCATCATTAACAGAAGCAGAAACCAATACACACTATGGCAGTGACTGTGAGCTAGCACCGATATATGATACAGTTCCGCAATCTCACAAATGAACACACACCAACTCCTGCAAATATGTACGCCCTCAGTATGTGAAAAAAAAAACCCTAATTCTGTTCAGTCTGCAGTGCAGCAATCCTAAAAAAATACAGATCTAACTGGCAATACACACACACACACACACGTAGACACTCCACTCCAACACTAGAATGGTCGTTCCATCTAGAGACATGTCCTTGTGATGCACCGAGGTGAAGAATGTGTCGATGTTCCACTTCCAGATGTTTTTTTGTACACGCTCATTTATGAATATTCAGAGGCTGCATGTGATTATCTGTAAGGGCATCCGTAATGTGCTACATTTCTCT
Organism: Chanos chanos; assembly: GCF_902362185.1. Classification (NCBI taxonomy): domain Eukaryota; kingdom Metazoa; phylum Chordata; class Actinopteri; order Gonorynchiformes; family Chanidae; genus Chanos; species Chanos chanos. Next base: position 32,568,127 of record NC_044503.1, on the reverse strand, counting down.
ACATTTCAGTAACTTTTAACTTTTTTTCAGGCTTTCCTCATCTTTGTTTCTACTTAGTGTTTTTTTTTTCTTGCTTTCTTTCTTTTTTTTCTGTCTTTCTTTTGGCAGTTTTTTTTTTTTGTGAGAGAGGACATTTTCTCCATTGACCTGGATCGAGATGATCCTGATCCTGTAAAACAACCTTCCGCAGGTCCGCCTCGTGCCGAGTCTTCGCTTGCGTTCGCAGTTCTGATAGAAACCAGATCAGGGCAAATTGGAAATGTTGCAATGCCCCATCCCCGTGCCTCGATCATCAGCTTCGTTTGCCGCCCGTTCCGATCGCCTAAAAAGTTACACCCTGGTCGGCACACTTTGGACTTACCTAAACGTTCAGATAAGATCCAGTGCATTTGATGAGTCGGATGTTTATAAACTTTTTAATAGTGAGGTCATCTGCAATATATGCTTGTCTTTTAAGGGCCATAAATGTTATCGCATGATGTGATTAATGGTTTGTCTGGTGGCGAGTATCAGGAAGCTGATATGTTGTCTGGTAGTTAGTATCAGCTACTGTCATTGCCTAGGGTACTCAATGCATTGGTTTTAAAGCCACTGTCTTTCCTTTTGCTTGACTGCATCTCAATATCAAATATCTAATTGATAAGAACGCATATATGCTGCTGCTCCCTGTGCTTTTAACTGTATAGATTAGTGTAAATGTAGGTCAGGGGTCAAAGTGTAGACCACGGAGCTCTATCCTCTCATTAATAGGCAAATAGCGGTGGCGTCGTTAGGTCCGATCATTCAGGGCTATAGTCCCTGAATATTTTCGCCCCGAAAAAGGAGGTGTTTAAAGCAAAACAACAGACAGACAGACTGTGTAGCCGGGCGGATCTTGACTTGCAGCGTCCGAAGGAGACGGCTGTGCAGTGCACACAAAGTTGGAAGACGAGCGCACCCAGATGATAAGCTCCGGTATTCTTAGCCCCGGACTCAGCCCCTGATCTTGTCAAGAGCTAGAAACGACCCCGTGGCACATAGTGTAAAGGGCAGTTGGTGGTGGTTGTAGTTGGGGGGGGGGGGGGGGGGGGTGGGGGTTTGATGTATGTAGGGCTAATTGTATTAGTTGTATGTTGATCTGGAATATCTGTTAAATGAGCAAATG
>NC_044503.1:32529483-32561983 GCF_902362185.1 Chanos chanos | reverse complement strand
ATGTGAAGGAGGAAAAAGCGATTGTCAGCACACTCTGAGAACAGCAAGATAGAATGTAACACTGAATTAAAATTACAAAGTAGCTGACTCCCACGGTGACCTTTATATGAACAGAGAATAACTTTTTCTGTAATCTGTGTGTGTGTGTGTGTGTTTTTCTTCTTTTTTTTCATATTTTGTGCTCAAAAGTAAGTAAACAAAGACCCTCGATGGTACGAGCTCTGTACGTCTTTGTTTATTGTGTTGTCAGATATGGTGTTTTTACCTGAAACTCCGATGCTGAGGTACATGGCAGACATGACGCCGATAGAGAAGGCCAGGTTGGCGGACAGGAACTGGCCCTTTGTTTCGTTGCTGGTCTTTATCTGGGCACCTGCGGCACAGCCGAACAGCTGTGGCCCGGGTCAAAAGGTCAAACGGAAAGCGAGAAGAGAGAGAGAGAGACAGACACGGAGGAGTAAGCGATGAAAATGATCCCCTGAGTGAAAGTACAGGTGTGAAGTTACATATTGCAGACCATCTGCTGCCGTGCACAGTTTGTCAGCCCCCCTTTACCCCATTCATCAGTGGTCAGTTTCTTACCACAGGACCACTGTTGACTGGATGTTATTTGAATGCCAGACTGTTCTCAACACAGCAGTGACACTGAGAGGGTGTTGCACTATTAGGAGCATATTAGGCAGTGAGGGGTTGGGGGCTCTACTACACACATCAGTGTCACTGTTAGGTTTAGAGTGGTCTGCCACCCAGAAATATTCAGAAAACAACAGCCCTGTGACCAGAAACTGACAGGTCCTGAAAGGCGAGAGAATTGCTGTGAAAAAGTGTGCATGGCAACAGATGGGCCGTAGTCTCTCACCGCACGCCAGCAAAGTGTGCCTGCAATTGGCTGTTGAGTTTACATATCTGTTACTCTTTAAAATCATCTAGGCTCTTCTACACCGCGATCCATTCAAGTTTAATAATTAACTTTGAAATAAATGCATAACTTGTGGATCTGTTTCACACTGTAACCGTGATTACTTGAGCGTTTTTTTGTTTTCTTTTGTTTTTTGGGGGATTTTTTTTGCAAAATGATTATCGCATCAACAACAACGCAAAACACCTGCAATCATGAACATAGATATATACGCGTAAACACACACACACACACATACAGGTTATCCAATATAAACACATGCTCACGCTTACATGTAGATTAAAGGTCAGCTTAGCTGTTATGTAACTCCCATTGAACTGAAGCTTACTAAGTGGAAAAAAGGGCTCCTAAGGTCTAGAGGAGATAACACAAATAATAAAGAGTAGATCTCTTTATCTGTTTTTTAAGGTGGTCTCTAAGGTGGTTTCATAACACATCATAACATATTGTTGTATAGATATGGGGTTCATAAAATCATAAATAATATAATTAAAATGTTTAAGAGCCTCCTCATTACTGAGGAGTACGGAGGATTAGGGTCAACACGACAGTAATGAAACTTTTTTTTTTTTTTTTATCTTCCATTCGGGCAGATGTAGACAAGTAATGTTGTTCTGCATGGAGGCTTATGTAATAATATGTGGACTATTTTGTTACTGAGGAAACATCTATACCTCTTTGTCTTTGCTTTGTACCTCAACAATAAAAAAAAAAAAAAAAAAATCTGTCCACCGCTACTGATTCTAATGGGTCAATATTTAGATCACAATTTATAACTTCATTTTAAAAACAGAACTGAAGTCAAACTCAAGATTGCGGGATTAGGCAGAAATGCTCACTATCATGAACAGAGTGTAGGACACTTCATGTTTTGTACATTTTGCCTAATCTTAAAATTTCTCAATACCAGTGTGCTCCCCAACTTTCTCACCTGACTTGTGAACTCACACGGTTCTGCTGTATTTCCCTTGATGATTTGTTTAGGCTATTTCGGTAGTGTGGAAACTCGGGTTGGAAATGGTGCGAATGCATAGAATCTTTAAATATTTAGACATTATAGTTCATAGAGTTCATCATGTATGTTTTAGTTATTTGATATTGGTCGACTAAATTACCTATAGTGAATCCCATCAGAACAAAGAGAAAAGACATCTTAACTTTATTTTCTTAATATCACTGTTTTTTTTGTGTTTGTGTGTATTCCCACGATGATAGGTGTTGTTCTAATTCTGTGTTTCCGCTCTCAATGTTTCCATATAATGTATATAAATGCCTGATTTATCTAATAACGAAGTGTGCAACAAGCAGTTCTGCTGTGTTTCACTGCTTTCCTAGCGACAATAACTATTGGACCAGAATTTATTTGCGATAATAAGAAGTATTTTTAAATAAAAGTCATCATCAAATCCATAACACTAACATGCAGTCTTTTTGATCGGTTAAATTAGCATTGAGCTACGGTGTGCTGTCCTCAAAGCTTGAATTCTATCTCACTCCATTTCGGTTGTATAATTAAACCTAAAACTTTGAAATTCAAATGCAGCTGCCTTTATGCACAAAACAAGATATATAGACATAAGAGAATGCAAATGAAAGACTGAAAGATGAAGGGTGCCTAACTGAAATAATACAGTTATAATATTAAATCATTAGAATCATAAAACTTTAATCAGCAATTAAGATTGCAATCTTTTTTTTTTATCAGAAATTAAAAAGACTATTCCACAAAGTATCGATATTTTTCACAATGATTACGAAGGGAGAGCAAGCACATTATGAGTGAAAGACATCGGAGTCATAATTCAGTGCATGTAAATGTCAGTGTTTGTAAATCAAATATTTAGACTGACTTGAAAAACATTCTGACTAATTCAAATATGAAAATTTGAAAAAAAAAAAAAAATACTCACAAGTAACACGAAGGTGCCTATGATTTCTCCCATACACTGTCTGGCCAGTTCATTTCTTATCTTCATTTTCACCATAGTCTTCTTCACCTTGGTCATCTGATTGTTTTCCTTCATTTCTAGCAAAGATGCTTTTCTGCCCTACTTCAGATTTTAAACGTATCTTATCGAATTAGACTCAACGGCACAGCTCCCTCGTTGTGTATCGATCCCACTCTGCTTCTCTGCCTGAAGACATCCCCAGGCTACATACACCTGTTGCCTCAGCTAACCTTTGAACCCTATTGATGATAAGTGCATACACACACACACACACACACACACACATACACACACACACATTTTTTTTTTCTGTTAGGTTGAGGATGAATAAAGAAAGTGTAGAAAAAGACTATGTAAGCCCCTTACCTTATCTTCAGCAGGAATTCCACACTCACACACGCACGCAGATAAATAAACACACTCTAATGGCACCAAGCGAAAGGTAATTGACTGGAAATTTTTCTGATCTGATTTTTATTAGACTTTGGTCCACAAGTAAACATCAGGTCACTAATAGAGTGAAATAGAGGGGGGGGGGGGGTAGTGAGGGGCACTGTAAGATGCTTTCTGAAGCATTACTGCAGAATCCAAAGCATATGAACAGTTCATTTCTCTCTTGGGACCTTGTCCAATTCATAGGATTACACAATATATTAACGGCACATCTTTCCATCCGTTATTAACTGTTTAGGAAATGCAACACTTATAACCATTAACATGCAGCAATAAAAGTAGGGTCACAGTCCAGTTCCATTTTACAAATTGACCACATTTAAAAAATTGCATTATTAAAAATTGCATCTGAATTCTGTCAACTGACAAAAGTGTTTTCAGTGCCTTTACATATTTGCCATGTGTTTGACAAAGAATTTTTTTAATAATGTTTAAGTATATTACAGCAGTTCATAAAAGCTGTTCTGCATTTACGTGTTTTGTTATTACGCCATTATTAAGAATGGTCTATGGTAAACCACGACTTTAGAAGGTGGCTGTTTCATATCCTCAGTTAAGACAAAACAATAAATGAATCAATAAAAAAGAGAAATAGAATTAGTAGCCAGAGGGCTGCTGCACAGAGTGTTGTTTAATCTAAATTAAACAGAGCTTTTTGTCTCTTCACAACATCCTCATAGCAGGCTTTGCTCTAACATTAGATGGGTTAGATGGGTCTAGTAACTGATTGTTGAAATGCACTAATATGCATGTAATAGTTTCAGGTGATTTCCAAAAGATGCAGTGCTAGAAATAAAAACGGGGAAAGATTTCTTTATGACTTGTTAATTTGGAAAAAAAAAAAAGAAGTAAGCAATGCTTATTGTTGAAGTATTTAATTAAAAAAAAACATCAGACACAGGTCACAAAAATAGGTATAAACTTGGACGGACATAGATGTAAAGGTGACATTTCCAAGATGTACAGAACATTACATGTAATTACCACTCTAGGTCACAGTTTTCCTTCAATAGTCATCGTACAGCATTATTTTAAAAATGCAAAAAAAATCATTTCTAAAATGGCATAAAGAAAGACATAAACATAGACATAAACAGTTCCTTCAATTGGCCTCTAGACCCCAGTGCTCTTGAATGGTTGCCGCGACAACAAGGCCTTTCATTGTTGCTTTAGACAAGAATCAAATGGCATATTATACAGCATTTCATATTCAATTCCCTTAGCCAATCATATAACCAGAGAATACCTGTATATCTTACATAATATTCCACATCTAAACGTCTAAATTCTGGTAAGAAGGATGTCGCTATTACGTAATGGCAGAATTGTAATTAAAAAAAAAAAAGGTGCCATGGTCTGTGTCACTAAAGGTGAAAGGATGGCAATTAGTGTGACTGTGAAGGTCGAAGCAGTGTAACCTCCACTGGGCCAGAGGGCAGGCTCTTGATGAGGTTCCACGCCTCCAGTGCCCTGAAGCTCCTGAGACTCCGTCCCTGAACCTCCAGCAACCGATCTCCAGGAAACACCAATCCAACTGGCCCACCTGAGAGGGAGAGACAGACGGGGATAGGGAGAGGGAGAGAGAGAGAGAGAAATGAAGGGAGTGGGGTTTCATAATGCATCTAAGATAAGCAACAAGCATAAATTGTTTTTCTAACATACTGCAGTATGTTATGACAATACATTTATTGGCCCCCTAGGGTTTTATTTGACCAATTACTAACCATTTGTGCTATGTAATATGTGAAGCTTTGCAATGTCTCACCCTGGAAAATCTTCTTGACTGTGATGGGTTTGTCCCCTAGCCTAGAGCCCACTCCTCCCTCCAAACTGAAGCCAAGGTCAGTGTTGCACTTATTCAGGGTCAAATGAATTTTCATGCCTTCAGGGAGACAACACAATCCACAAAAACACTAGTTTTATAACAAGCCTTACTCCAGGTAGCTAAGTTAGGCTTTAGGTAACAGTTTCAATTGTGCTCATAGAACTAGGTCATTTTAAATACCTTTAAATAATTCCTACTCAATTTCCATTGTATTCATATCACCAGTATAATACCCTTGCCCCACAATAAACCTATCAAGAAGAGCTAATACTGTATAATTTTTTTTTTTTTTTTCAATTAATGTAGAGTAAGGGTTGAGGACAAGTGGTCACATGATTTCATCATGAGGTGCCCTAAGCTCACCTGTGCTGCTCGTATCTGTTGTTGCCTGACTCTGAGTCAGGTCATTCCTGCCGTGCAGTGATTTGCTGTTGACCCCTCTCCTCAACACCACCACTGCCATGCTCCGCCCCTTTGCCTTTTTCAGTGTCTGCAGTGCCTCCCAGTGGGCAGAGTCCTGTAATTTTGTGCCATTGATTGACAGAACCCTGTCACCCTCACAGATGGAGCCTTCCTTTGCTGCCACTCCAGAGGGGATCACTTTGTGAACCTACAGGAGGGATAGGACATTTAAGGCATAATAATGATGAAATCATAGCAACTGGTCAGGATAGGTAGTTTCCTCCAATAACAACCAAAGTTACTATCGACAGTATAATGTGGTTTGGGGAATCTTACCGTGACCGGTTTGTTTTGGTCTGCTCCTCCAGCTATGGTGAAACCCAAACCAGTGTTCTCTTCTTTATGCAAGACAACCACTTTCACCTCTTCACAATCCTAGAGAGTGACAGTCCCATACAATGAAATCTTGGTGATGGTTACCGTCACAATAGGTCATGTATTAAATATTAACTCAATCTCATTCAGGTGTAGTTGATAAACCTGAAAATCAGTCATAAATTTGACAAGTGGGCAGGGATATAAAAATTATAACTGTGCTTTGCTAAACCATCAAGTCACATTAGATCATGTAAAGCAGGAGTGTCCAAATTGAGGGTCAGCTTCTTATTTTCAATTGTACATATGCATTCTAAAAGCTTTTATTTTCAGTGTTTAAATAAATCAACAATTAAATGGGCTGTAATCAATAACATAGCAAGCCTTGCCTGCACATCTTCTTATACAGACTCCGGATTAAAATTAAAAATGCAATGTGCAGTTTTTAATGAATCATGAAACAGTAAGATCACAATGAAAACAACACATTTGTAATGTTATTTATATTGTATTATATTCAAAATATTCATTATGATAAAATTCAGTTAAGTCTTGTTCAAATCCACTGACATATCGTAGCGTATTTAGGTGCATACCAATCTTAAACAAGTCTTTAAGACATTTTATTTATTTATAGTGCCTTCAGTTTTAAGCAAAGTTGGTTCTGGACTGGTATAAATGAAATATGAATATAAAACAGGCCTAATAAGACATCATTTCAAAATACAAAAAAAATTTGGCTGATGAGTGACACTAGCTTCTAGCTGCTTCTCTTTGTTAGTCTTTTAACAGCTGGACAGTTTCTGGTGCAAACTATGCTTAGTTTCGTAATGTTCACACTGAATTCTTTCACAACAGTGACAGTGTCTTGGTAAGAGAGACAGACGCAATTATTTCGTCTTTCACTGAAAAAGTACTCCGTTTTCCATCTCTCTTGAAAGCGGCAGCCCTCACTATCCACTTTGCGCTTCTTAGCAGCCGTAGCGAATGACTGATAGACTACTGACTGAACAACCAATCAGTTATTAAGGGACAAGTTGAATTTTTTCTTCAATATTTTGTAAACTGTAGTTAGTGCTGCCATCATGTGGTTGGCCACTCGAATAGCACATTTCGCGTCCTCACCACATAGCCTAATATGGTACTGTAGCGCTGGCACCGTGGTGGGCCACTCGCGGCATATTTTGGGAGAGAGGCCGCGGGCCGTTTAAAATCGCCCCCCCCCCCCCCCACCCCCCCAGGCCGTCCCCGATGAAGAGAAACCCTGATTGGTAAATGCAATATTTATGGCTGTGGAAAAAAGCAAATAGCAGGGTAGCAGTGAGTACCTGTAAAGTATTATCCCCCAGCCCCTTGACGTCATCCAACAGACGATCCAACTCATCTGGCGCAAGCAAAGTTACACAAGAGAAGGCCGAGGCATCTGAACTCAGGGAGGCAGTGCGACGGTGCCTCGAGTCGTCCTCGTCGTCATCCCACACACTGTCGTCCGCAGACTCAAAGTCCACCCCACCAAAACTGTATAGATCAGCAAGGCTGAGGGAGAGAAGAAGGAGTGAGATAGTCAGAGCAGAGGTAAAGCAGAAAAAAGAGCATTACATCAGGAGAGAGAGAGAGAGAGAGATAAAGAAGAGGAAATGAAGAGAGGGAGAGATATAGAAGAAGGAGATGACGAAAGAAAATGTGTTCAGAAGACTACAATAATTAACTACATCTTATGAGATGCCAATACATATAAATGCATTTGCATTTACTGATACCCTGGAAAACAGAAAAAAGTGACATTTTCAATTCGAAGCTCACAATCATCTTTTCATGGCGGCATACCTTACTGAAAAACTCCTGCGATCTGATTGGCTCATGCAGCTGGTGATTGTCACTGATGATTCGCCTGAATCTGAGTCATAATTTGAGTCGTCGCCTCTTTCTGTTCCATCATCGTCGTCATCATCATCTTCTTTCTCAAGAGAATTCCACCAAGTCACTACAAATGGGATGTCTTCCCCTTTTTTCCCACTATATTGGGATTGGATGGGTGGGGGTGGGTGGTTGATCTCATTGTCCATGCAAAGTTCTGGATAGGCTGAATGTAGCTCTGTAGCAGTGTTCTGTGACACCTGAGGATCTTTGCAAGGTGTAGATGTCTTTGACAAACTGTGCTGCTGAGGAATGATTTCAAATGAAATCTGTTCTGGGGAGTTAGTAGGTGTTTTATCCTCATCTTCACTAAATACACTGTCTGGTTCGGAGTTCCATCCATCCTGCATAGAAGCAGAGTCTGAGCGGTCAATATTAATGCCACCATTGCAGTTGTTATTGTAGTTCAGCTGTCGAAGGAATGCAGTACCTGGTTTTCCACTGAGGGGATTTTTAGCCTTCTCCTCACCTATTTGCTTGACATACATGCTAACGGCTTTAGAGAAATCTAGCTCATCCATATTTTGCCCCTCTTGAGTCATGCTCTGAAGGTCGTCATTTACCTTGTTATTAGTCGTTGGTACAGGTTGCGTTGAGGTCTGTGTGTCATGACCCTCAAACCTTGGTCCTCCGTCAACCACAGAGAAAGATCTAATAGTCCAGTTTTTCTTTGGAGAACTCTCATGCTCTACTCTGATTCCGGACTTACTGAGCAGACCTTTTCTTAGGCTTCCTGCATTGAACACACCTTTCACTCCATCTACTGCATCATCTGAATCACTCTTCTTCACTCCTTTCACCGTCCTCATTTCTGGAGAGGAGAAGACCCTTTTGGAATGCAGAAACTGGGACGCACTCTGGTTTTTTTTAGCCAGAGCTTCGAATTTGTGAATGGTGTTCCTCACTGAGTCCAGAGACGGGGACTGGAGTTTCTCCAGAGAGTTCTTTTGTCTCTTCATTTGAGTCTTCGACGATCCAAGCTCAAAAACATCCTCATCATCTTTTTGATCATCACAAGGGTTGGGTAGAGTGCTCCTGTCCTTGTCAAGTGTCTGGACGCCGTGGGCCTTGTTGGAATACTTGCTAACGTTTGTATTTGACCCTTTAACACCTGCGTTGAGAGATTGTGCATCTCTGGCCCACTCCCAAGTCCTGTTGTATCTCTCTGCAGATAGAGATCTGGATTGTTCAGAACTTGTGTTAACCTTACTGTCTTTTTGTTTCTCTTCATGTTTCAAATTCTGTGTTGTATTATTGTCCATCTCATTTCCAAGTTTCAGATTTGCTGTTAGATTTGCACCTGGTACCTTCGCTGAATCCACAACGCTTTCAAGTCCTCCAATACTCATTGTCCTTGCATTTGATGTGTCCTTCTCTTCCCTGATTGTTTCCGACCGGCTTGACTGCTGGAAATCTTTGCAGGACTTCTCAGTTGCAGGTGTGAGTGAGGTTGTGAGAAAAGAGTTTTTTGTCGCAGCGACCCGGCTCCTAGCTCTATCTAAAGACCTGGTTTTCAGATCCCAGGCCCCCTCAAACCTTTTGCTGTCACCTGCTTTGCTTTGTCTTGTAAACAAAGGTTGTCCCAGTTCCGGTCTCTCTAGAGACTCTTCCTTGGACCACACTTGTCCTGGAGACACTGCTGAACTCACACTGTTCCAGGCATCTTTTCTGTCACTGCTAGTTTGGAAGGTGCTCTGACTCTCTTGCACAGAGGAAGTTCTTGCTCCTTTGGAGAAACTCCTTGGAAAGGTACCACCTTTTTCTGCACCCAAAACAACTCTCCTCCACTCAACAGAAGGGCATGGTGGGTTAGATGTAATTTCAGTGGTGGATATCTTGCAGTTTGAGCTTGTATCCACACCCTTAGTATTCATGAAAGACTGGTTCTCAAATGATGCGGAGCGGTCCTTTTTTCTAATAGAATCTTTTGTGTTTTTTTCACAATTCACTTCTGACGTGTTTGACCCATAAAGTTTCTCAATTCTTTCCAGTATGGTTTGATTGCCGGTGATCTCATTCGCGGTTGATCCAAACGACCCTTGCTCTTTGGCCCAAGGTTGCAGTTTGTGCTTTGTCTGATCTTGGAGGTCACCCTGATCCCAGGGACCATTATCTTTTCCTATACTTCCCGGACCTACCCTGGTTTTCAGTCTAGATGGCAAAGATTTTCCATTTTTTGCCCTCTCTAAGGCAAGAGCAACCCTATCTGGTCTTACAGTCGGAGAATCTGAGGAAACTGGCCCAGTACTTTTTTGATCAGTCTGTGCAGCTGTACTGCATTCTTGTACCTTTGATAAAACACTGCTGAATGGAGCAGCCACTTTATTTGCTTCCATCCGATTGGCTGTGACCTTCCTCTCTAAGCTCTCAGCACGTCTGGGGACCCCAGCAATGTCGCTGGAGTGATTCAGTTCACCTCCTGCTTGTCTCCAGCCTAAGCTAACACTTCTCCCTGTTTGGTTCATGCTTCTCCACTGTGTTCTTCCTCTTGCCTTTGTCGTCTGGTCCTTATACATCTCTTCTCTGCCTGGCTGCCCCTCACTAGCTCTACCCTCTGCTGAGGTAATGGGCACATTTGAGTTTTCAGTAAATTTGACCTGAGTTTGGGTCTTGGGTTTCACCTCGGCATCACCGGCATCACCGTTGCTCTCCTTGGATGTGACTTGTTTTGCGGAAACCCCTTGCACCTCCTTTACAGTCTCTTTGTTTCCCCCGTTCAATGGATCACTCCTGTCAATCCCTCTGTGCGATTGGAGCTGATCGTTTCTCAGCCTCATTCTTTTCTCTGATTCGAAAGTTTTAGCAGTACGGACAGTGAACCTGGCAGTGGAAGTGCCACGCTGAGTGGCTGAGTTGCTAGGATGTCCCTGGGCTTGACTTGTTGGTGTGGTGTTGTTGGCCTTTGTGGAAGACGCAGATAATGCAGTTTTATGTGTAGAAGCTTCCACAGTGGATTCCATTCTTTCAGGGGTTTCTGTATGCGATTTGAATACAAAAAATATATAAATAAATAAATAGATAAAATTGAAAATCAAGCGAAGATTTTTTCACGGCCTTGACATGCATTCTTTTCAGTGCCCCGCTCCATAAAATGTTGGTATTCCATGACGTTACGCTGCAAATTTTTACGGTTCTCCATTTTCATTTTCAAATGCAGCTCAAAATTTCCAGTGTGGTTGAGTAAGAGCTTTGAAATTAGAAGCATGAAAACCTGTCAGCATGCCAATAGAGAGAACAAGAAAAACACTGTCATGCTGACACACCAGTCACTTGGCACAGATGTAGTCTTGTTAATCTTACGAGTATTTGTCTTTCCTACTTTGATGTCCTGAAAAAGGGGTGCTTTGAAACAACTAATGTAATTTTGTCAAAACGGAAGATCAAAACGGAAATTTGCCCCCTTATCTCTGTGGGCTTGCTTACACAAGTGTGTTTATTTTTGCTAACCGTGAAGCTTGACAATTCATTTATTCTGTTAAGGGCATCGAGTTGGTTCTCTTGTATTTTCTCTACGGAGAGTGGTTAGGTCCAGCTTGATTGCATTCTTTAGCTGTCTTTTCTCCAACGGGACATCTTGATGATGGAGTTCTTAGATTCTTGGAGTGCTAGTATTGTTTTCGTTTTTGCTTTGGGTTTTTTTTTTTTTTCCTCTTTCTGCGTCCTATGTTGTAAGAGGCCTTGTCAGATGGTTATGTATTATGGCAACGTCCTGTAAGAAATAGTAGACAAAATTATAGTAGACAACATGCTATTACAAACAGAAAAAAAAGTGCTCAGGATGCTGTGATAATTACATACTAGCCACTACCACATGAGCCTAAACTTAATTATGATGTTTTGAAATAGTGGCATATTTCATAGTGAACAAGAGCTGAATAATAGAAAATATAAAATACAAAAAAGAAGGCTGAGAAAGAAAGAGAGGATGAGGACGGAAATACAGAAGAGAAAGAGAGAAACAGAGAAGCAGTCATCTATGAAGCCTGAAGAAAAACGGGAAAACTGGAACCCTGAGTCTCATTAATTACAGCAAGCAAAAAAAAATATTACAGTTCACGATGTCCTTGACAATCTATGATGGGCACTTGAGTTGTGTGACTCTAAGCCAGGCCTGTGTAAAATGCTATACATACCAAAACAAGGTGTACATTCTTTCATGTGATGTTTTATACTGCAGTTAATGAAGTGTGTGTCCTGGTCTGTTTACACTACCAACATGCCTTCCCCTTTCCGTCACACGCTCGGACTCTCCTACAAAACCAGATTAGTAACAGGTCAAACACACCTGACTGCAATCCTGACGATGAATGTGCAACTGTGGAAGACTGAAAATATACTCAAGGCAGGCATGAAGACACACATATGCTTAACCCAACTGCGCTGTAAATGCGGACACACACACAAATGCATACAGACACATACCCAAATGACTGGGCATGTTCACAGACAATACACACACGCACACATGCAACAAAGCATAAAATATTCACTAATGCATAAATCTTCACTTTCAAACAGAGAGAAGAAAAAAAACCAAACACACACTGACACCTACGTTCATTCAAATGAGCCCTACACGAGACAACCAGACGCTTGAATGGGGATCTAAGATAAGACTGCTTAGCTGCACAGACAAAATCATTTGCATCTGCATCCTCATCCGCTAAAGGAACAATTCAACCATGAGTGAGACACTTCAGTGCGAAATAAAAAAAAAAAGTAACGCACATAATATCAACTGATCCCCATTATGTCACAAACGTCCTCAGTCCGTGATCAGTTAATCCAGATTACAATGTTTGTTTCCTAAGGTTTCTCTATGTAAACTAAAGGCACATAAAGGAAGCGCTGTTACGACACTAGATCAAATACAAGAACCAAATACAGTACAAGTTTAAGCTAGAGAATGAAAGAAGAGGTGAACGGGGGGGGGGGGGGGAAGGGAAGAGAGAGGTCTAGAGAGAGCGACTAGTGAACAGAAACCCAACACCCCTAAACCTTTAAGCAGATATAGTCTCAAATAGTTACATGTTTAAAAATGAAGAACCAGAAGAGCACAACTGAGCTCCACAAGCGATGATAGATTTAAACGTCATACGTCATAGGTCCAGTGCAGTGAGAGAGTGCAGAATAAAGATGTAGATAACTGAGCGTAACAGAAAACAAAGAGACTGTGTGGAGTGCCTGAGTGACCTCAGACGGTGTTAGAGGTAGGGAAACAGAGGGGGAACGAGTGTCAGTTTACAGAAATACTTGTTCTTTCACAGCTTTGACACACACACACACACACAGCAACAAATCAACTCCACTCATGTCTCATGACAAAACACTGGCGATCCAGAAAGAACCACAACATACCTCAGTAGCTTGTTTATTTCCAAAGATGCTCTTAATTCTCTTCTCTCTGCTCTCTCCTTCTTTCTCTCTCTCTCTCTCTCTCTCTCTCTCTCTTTCGATCTCTCTCTCTCTCTCTCTCTCTCTCTCTCTCTCTCTCTCTCTCTGTGCCTCTCTGCGTTCTGTCATTTTCTTATGATGCATCCTCACTGTAAGGTGAACTTGCCTAACCGGTTTTTCATCTTTGCTCCCCTCCCATTGTTACGCCTTCTCTGCTTTCCGCTCTCCTTCTCCCTCGTTCTCTCCATCCCTTTGTTTATTTTTTTTTTCTCTCCAGCAGTGCGCATCCTAATTTAAAGAATTCAATCTATCTGATTTAATTTAACCTAATCTGATCTATCTGTCTCTTTCTCTGTCTTGCGTTACAGAAAAAAACAAACATGCGTGCACCGGCTGACCCACTCGTACACACTCACACCCCCCCCCCCCCCCCACACACACACACACACACACACACATACACTTACATGCTCATGCTTACTACACACACCCACACATGCTCATTTACACACCCAGACACATACACATACACACACACACACACGCACACACACAAACATACACTGGTTTCTTTGTGGCTCGCTTGATGAGAAAGTATGTGCGGATGGACTTTAACTGTCACCTCTGTGTGAGGATACATATTCCATGTTTGTCATGTAAAGTGTACTGAATGGTTCAGACACAGGTCAAACATGCTTAATCACTGAATGAAACCTTTGTTCTTTCAAGAGGGACACACACAGTCGGAGGCACTGAAAAAAATGAAGATACAACATGTTCTCTGTGGATGTGTTTATAGGCCAGCGCGGTAAAGTATTATATGTCTTCAACCACAAGTAATTCTACACATTTTAGTCATAATTAAAAGACACCTGCAGTCACACACACACACACACACACACACGCACACTCAGGTATTCTTCCTTATACATGTTTTATTCTTCCATCATTGCTATCCCTGGGGATTACTTCTTTTGAGAGAGTCAAGAGACTGAAAACATGTGTTTGTGTGTGTGTGTGTGTGTGTGTGTGTGTGTTGGGGGGGTCAGGTGCTGAGCAAGCAAGATAAAGTGTGATAAGATATGGGTATACCTTTCCCATTACATTTTGAAGAGTGTTAAACTTAGCATTTGGCAACAGTTCTGCCTGAATCTATTTATTTCTCTGTATCTAATTCTCCTCTTTCGCTTCCTCCAGTTTCCACTCTTTCTTTCTTTTATCTCTCAGTTCAATCAAATGAAGCCTAATCAAATAAGAACAGTTGTGCCATTCTGTCCAACACAGGTGAGGCAGTCTGTTACCTAACTATCTTATCTAACTATCTTACTCACACCCACACACACACACAGACACATAAACCCACACATGCTCACACGGGCACATACCCTACACACACACAGGCACGTGCGTGCACAAACACACACACACACACACACACACACACACACTTAACGTCTTACCAAATCTCACACATACACACAGACATAAAAACCCACATGCTCACACAGACACATACCCCCCCCCCACACACACACACACACCCCTAACTATTGGACCATAACTCACAATCACACAGACGCACAAACCCACACATGCTCACATAGACACATACCCACACACACACACACACACACACACACAAACATACACACCCACACACATGCTGACTGATAACATTAGATCATCTAATGACACACAACAAAGCCACCTGCCATCTGAATTTTACAGGTACAGACACCTGCCTTTGGACTAAGACATCACACGGATCAGGGGAGGGACAGAAACTTTATCATACATCAAATGAACACATCACTCAGCTTATGATTGTTTGTGACAATACGTTACAGTGTAGACTTTTAACGACATGGCTTTCTCCTTTCAAGCAAACTATATCTCAAAGTGCAAGTTTTCTAAACATAGTATATGTTGAGCTCTGCTTTAAGCCTAGCAGACTGTGTGAAACTTTGGGCAAGAATGGAGTTCACTCAGGAGCATATTAATGTCACTTGACCAACTCAGGTTAATAGCACTAAATGTGGGACTTGCAAACGGACGTGTGAATGAAAACTTTTATTAATGGATGTTCCAAAGCATACAACCGTGGCTCAAAGTTAAAACCAAAAGAGAACTCAACCACAACACACCACAGTTTAGCCATGTGTAATTAACAAGTGTACATAAGGCTGACACATGACAAATTACTCAGACTGCAGAATTTAACATTACACACACACAAGATGAATATTAACATGCACACGTTTCAGCATTGAAAAAACGATTCGCAAACACTTTGTATTGTCTGAGGGTGTTTTACCTGTGTACATGAGGCTGATTTCCGTAGCAGGCTGTGAGCTTTTTTGTTTTTGAGAAAGACAGAGACACAGTTCATTTCACTTCCTGTACCATGCACTGTCTGCAAACCCACAGTTACAGCTTGACATGCGGCTACAGAGAAAAAAACAGAGCGAGCCCGTTTTCTGTGTGGGAAAATGAACTACAAGGTCATTTCACACAGCGATGGACGCACAAAAACACATATAAGAACATAAACACAATATCGCCCCCCCCCCCACACACACACTCACATGCATGCCATATACACACACACACACACACACACCCATTTACGTTAGATGATTGTAAGGCATCACTGCTAAAGGCTGTACATAACCACAAAATGAAAACTACTAATTGCAACTAATCAGTGTTTAAAAAAAAAAACAAAATGATTGCATGCATTTAGTTACATTTATAAAACTGAGGCAGCTAACAATACTACCTGAAAATCAGAAGATTCTTTCTCGGTAGTCGCTCAGCGAACTAGAATTGCATCACCCGACCAGCCCTCTTGTACCATCTGGGCCAACGGAAGCTTGCTTGAGGTTTGAGAGGGAAAGAAAGAAACAAAAAAAAGAGAGGGAAGAAGAAAAAATGAGAAACGAGTGTCACCCCGTAAACCCTTTTCGGGGCAGATGTCAGTCGACATGAAACACAAAGGGACTCGTTTTCCACTAAAGAACCACAGTGGAATGAGAAATGTTAAAGAAAACAAACTTGGCCACATTACTGGATGGCTCTTAGACAAACAGCATAATTACACGTTACGGTGGTTTGGGTCTTTTTTTTTTTTGATGATTTATTTACGCAAAAACAACATTATTTGTATATTCTGAATTGTTGAAGCAATGTGCAGACATGTGCCTTTTCTGTGACTCCAATAACGTTCGCAAACTGAGAGAAATACTAAAGAAATTTAGCAGTGTAAATAGGTGATTCAGCTGCATTAGAGGAAGTGGGTTCTGTTTCTCAACACTTCTCTTTCTCTCGTGTTTCTCTCCCGCTGGTCTTAGCCCAAGCATCCCTGTCCCCCTGTTCCTCCACATTAGATAATCCTCAGTTAAAACTATTCTGTCCTTTTTATCTTTTTTTAATTGTATTTTCATCATAGTTTCATAAGAAATTTTCCATTGCTTTTTGTTCCTTTTGCTTGGTTTCATTCGGTTTGGTTTTAGTTTAGCTCTGTTGGCCTTGGTTTGATTAAGCTCATTATGGTGCGGTGTAAGATTTCTTTGGTTTGGTTTGGCTTCATTTAACTTGGCTTGTAATAGAGATGCTTGGATTGGTCTTGATTTGGTTTTGCAAAGCATGGTATGACTCTTTGTGGTTTGGCAGAATGATGTGGTGTAGGTTGGTCTGGTTTTCTTTGAGTAAACAGCTTTGAAAATCAGACCTCGACTACCGGCGCAGTTTTCTGGTTTGACCAGTATGAAATACACTGGCTGACCAGTGTCCTGATGCTAGCTGTAAGAGCAGCACTTGCTTATAGGCTACAGGAAGGAGAAATAAAAAGGGCTGTTCATTTCAAGCAGTTTTTTAACCTATCACACCAGCTTCTTGACTCGCCCTTTTGTCCCCTCTCCCTGAGAATAAGACCTCTGTTCTGTCCAATGTCCACTAGACTGACCACTGACAAATCCAGTGACAGAGTTCACTGACTGATAAAGTCATCTCTCTCTCTCTCTCTCTCTCTCTCTCTCTCTGTCCCTTTGTGTGTGTGTGTGTGTGTGTGTGTGTGTGAATGAGTGGATGTTGTACAAGAGGCTAAATTTTGTGATTGTTGAATGTAAAGTGTAGCATGATCACTTTGCAAAAATGTATTCTGACACATCATTCACACAACACCTTGATACAGTGTCACATCACTAATATAATCAATACTTCACAACACCCACTGCCATTATTGCGCTACAAATAATTGGTGACCGTTAGAATTGAGTTTTGGCTACCGTCGTGTGAATTTGTCAGGGTCTCCGGTGCACTAGAGGGCGATAACGACATATGTAATGATCTAATTAACAAAAAAGCACAGCAAGGAAATTATCACATGACCGCCTCCGTGTATGTCAACAAAACCAGAAGAGACACTCCGTGGATAAATGTGATTGCTTTTACAAAGACCTCGTTATTGTTTATTCCTACTCTTTTTTATGAATATTGTACATTTAGATCTCTAGTAACCACGGTTATTCAACATGGCATCCGATTCTCCACTTTCGGGTGTAAATGTAGTCCTTGTTATGGCCTACGGTAGTCTGGTAAGGTTTTTGTTTGTTTGTTTGCTTGTCTGTTTGTTTTAAATACTGACTAGCTTTTTCCCTTCGTCTCATGGTTTGCAATTACCAATGTTCATGCAGTTTCAACCATCAAAGTAATTAACAGAATAATTTGAAAGGAGAGGGTAATAAGGCTGAATTCAAAATAACCATAAAGGGTGGAGTAAATTTCGACTGGCGGACACCATCGTGATAGCAGCGCCGTTAATTGCGATTCATTCCTGTCTCAGTCCATTTGTATAAAACCGATTTGTCATTATGCATTTTTCCTCTTTTGTGTTGCCCATTATGTCATACAAGCATTGGTATTCCCTACTTAGACGATATTCAATAGTAGGTTTTGTCTATGTGTAGGTGTTTGTACTATTGTTCATCTTCGTGAAGAGACAAATCATGCGCTTCGCTATGAAATCTCGCCGTGGACCGCACGTACCTTTAGGACACAACGCCCCTAAGGTATGGCTCTCTGTTACATGTATGACTCTTATTAACGATTCGCAGATCCGAGAACCAGCTTATGATGTGACTGGTATTAGAGATACAGTACCTCACCTCTAGCTGGCAGCACTAAACTTCTTAATGTGTTGTGTCTTTCCGAAATGAACCTTTAAACGATACAAAATTAAATGCTGAATGAGTTGTGTTCCCAAAACTGTTTAACGGAAAACTTCAGCCGAGCTTTAAAATTCACTAGTCTGTTGAAAACAACAACAACAACAAAACTATACACAAACAGCTTCTCTACACAAACAATTTCTCTACCTTGCATGTGTATATCCCTAGTGGAAATTCCAGTTGAAATCCAGTAGAAAATCCCAGTAGAAATCCAGTTGAAATCTAGTAGAACACCAGTAGAAAACCATTTAAAAACCAATAGCAATTTTAACTGGTTCCTATTGGTTTTTATAGGGAAACTGAAACACATTCAACTGGTTTCATAACTGGTTTCTACTGGAATGCCCAGTAGAAAAATCAATAGAAATTTTTACTGGAATGTATTGATCTGGTTCCAGTTGAAAAACAACTGATAGAAACTGCTGGTCTCAAATGGTCTGTATTGGTTGAACTGGTCTCAGATGGTCTGTATTGGCTGAACCGGTCTATACCCTACACTTTTTTTTACACAACTTTACAACTTTAAAAATTAGTGTTTTTAAATTGACTATGAATTCATGTTCAATTTAAAAACACTTATTTTTCAAAGAAACACTAACGGCCACTACCCATGGCTCTGTTGGTCTAAATGGGTTTTAAATGGTTTCAACTGGTATTCTTAACTGGGCAAACCATTGGAATCTGAAAACCCAGTTGGAACCAATTGAAACCAGTACAGACCATTTGAGACCAGTTCGTCCCAATAGACTAGCTACTGGATTTTCAACTGGAATGTCCACTAGGGATGAGATTGCCATTTGTGAATATGAGTGGAATAGTGCTGAATTAATAGGCTATATGTGTTGTAGGAGCTGAGGGAGGAGATTGACTCTCGACTCGCCAAAGTTAACGATATTCGCTATGAGCCTCGGCTGCTCTCAGAGAAAGATGACCGACTTGAACACTCTGGTCAGAATGGTGAGAAAGAAGGAGACCGCCTCGGTTGAATGTCTACGGAAGTGACTTTTTTTTAATCGGTTAAGTTCGGTTTACAATTGAGAGCCTCTTTTGTACTCTTTGTGTTTGTGTGTGTTTTTGTTTCAAGGTTGTTACAACTACCTATACAGAATGCGGGCTCTTGATGCCATCAGAGATTCTGGTAAGTATACATCTTTTTGTGTGTGTAGAAAAAGGTACCAGAGGATTTTTGCCCTAATTTCATGACTAGTCTTCACAATGATCTCATTTCAGCCTCATATGACACAAACACAATTGTTTGTACACTATTCCCATCTTTTTCTTTCTCTCTTTCTTTCTTTCTTTCTTTCTTTCCACTATTGGTGTGAATATTAGGATTACTTATAATTAATGCAACATCATAACAGTTACATTGAGCGGAAAGATAACAAACCATTGATTACATTTTAATGATACTTAAACACACACACACACACACACACACACACACACACACACATCTGTTTTGGGGATACTTATTGATCCTCAGGATGTCATAAGCAACAACAAACTTTCTTCAACCTTGTTTGTCTTTTTTTTCATGTATAATACTGGATGGTTCATGTATATTCCCAACAATCACAAAAAAATAGAATAACCTCAGGGAAGACATCACTAACTTTTTAACGTAAAAAAATGCTAGTGTCACTATGATGAACATTTGGTGTTAGGGGAGTAGGGTTGTGTGGCTGTTATTCCAAGTTCACTGAGGCAGCACAGCCTGTTCTGTGAGGACAGTCTTTCTGTCTGTCTGTGATTCAGTCTTTCTGTGTTCAGCTGAGTTTGGCAATTTTGTTTTCCTACACTTTTTATCCCTCACTATCTGTATGACTCA
This sequence comes from Chanos chanos, assembly GCF_902362185.1. Classification (NCBI taxonomy): domain Eukaryota; kingdom Metazoa; phylum Chordata; class Actinopteri; order Gonorynchiformes; family Chanidae; genus Chanos; species Chanos chanos. The sequence continues at coordinate 32,541,690 of NC_044503.1, read as the reverse complement.
CTGTGTTTTTCTCTCTCTCTTACTCTCTCTCTCTCTCTCTCTCTCTCTCCTTTCCACACACACACGGACAGATATTCCGTTCCATGATCTGTGCCGCAGTCCGAGGGCTCTGACGGGTCGACGGTACCGGAACTGGCTGATGGAACTGCGCAACTCTCACTCCCTCTTCAAAAGCAGCAAGAGCAGCCTCATAGACCGACTACTGGAGGGCTATGACAACGCTCGACATGGCAGAGGGGTGTGTTTGTGTGTTTGTGTGTGTGTGTGTGTGTGTGTGTGTGTGTGTGTACACGTGTACGTGTACATACAGACGTACTGAAGTGGTATTGCTGGGTCTGACATGGCAAGGTGATCAATGTGTGTAGTTTAAAGGCCGTGTCTGTTTTGCAGGTGTTTGGGGAAACTGAATATGTGAAATATAAGGAAGATCTTACTGAACTGGCTGCAGTGTGAGTGAAACTCCTCTTCTTCTTCTTTTCTCTTGGTTTTCTCTCTTCTTCTCAGTTTTACTCGCTTGTCCGGTTGATGTTTGATCGATAAACACTGTAAACTAAGATAAATGTGTATGACTTCGAGGAGGGAACTGAAGTTGGTGCATTCTGATCGGCTGACTCATGAACATTCTAATCAGGCTATGATTTTACTGGCCTCTATTCAATGTGTGTCTCTCTCTCTCTCTCTCTCTCTCTCTCTCTCTCTCTCTCTCTCTCTCTCTCTCTCTCTCTCTCTCTCACTCACTTACTCTCTTTTTCTCTTATTGCTCCAGTGTGAAAACCCACTCCAGTTCCTCCAGCCTGAACCAACAGCACCAGTCAGCTGCTAAAGATCTGACCAGTTCTCCTGGTCCATCTTCAGCCTCCACCATCCAGGTCACCTACCTTCCTTCATCTGGCCAGCGCAGCAAGAGACCCAAACACTTCCTGGAGCTCAAAAACTTCAAGGACAATTACAACACGCTGGAGAGCACTCTGTAACGAGAGCCTCCATTTCCTCAGCAAGGACGTCGCAGTTACTTACGACGTGAACGCGTTTACATGAACGCCCGAGTGAACCCGGGAGACTTTCCGGATGCTTTCCGGATCCAGAGACTACGGACTGATACTCCACTACGGAGTGATACTCTTTAATCCACCCTCTGGGATTATTAGCAAATACTGTGAGAGATTATTTTGTTTTATATGTGACCGTGCTACTAAGAACTGTGGCTTGTAATCTGCAAGAATAATAGGGGGAAGAGATTATTTTTCCATGGCAGATTACCAAGTGGAAAATGAGAAGAGAAAGTGCTCAGATTACACTTGATTCAAACAGCCGGACTGTTCCAAGTTTTAATGACGGTGGATATTGCTTCGGGAGAAGCAGCTCTTCGAGGCTTTGAGATCCATGGGCGAATATTATGATATTTTAATAAACTACTGATCTGCACTGTTATAAGAGAGATGATTTAGGACATAAGAAATAGTATAATAAGCCTCAGGGATTCTGGGGTAGATAACTGCCAGCATGTTCCCAGTATTCCTTTGTGAACTTGACCAGTGATGTGAAAGTGATATGTACTGGGAGAGGTCATGAGACCATTTAGACTGTTTAGTGTAGCACAGATGCACTGAAAGACGGTCAATCTATGGAGGAAAAATAAAAAAAACGAAAAACACGAGGTCTCGGCCCAGCAAAAGGACTAGATACAATTGCAAACCAAACATTATACACACACACACACACACACACACAAAGAAAGAACTAAAAAAAAAACCCCATAACTGTTATTTTAATGCGTTCACGTCCTGTGACTTTTCATTTGCACCTCTGCCTTATCGTTACAGGTACACTGTTCTTGTGGGTGGTGTATAACACATGGGAACCAAGTCTGGGAGGGCCAGTTCCCACAAAGGCTTTTGTTGGAACTATTTAGTTCACTGACTCATTAAAGGTATCAGTTGGCTTGAGAGCTGACTCACCTGATTTTCCGGGTATTAAATAAGTATCTGATTGAATATTTAACCCAAATACCTGCATACACACCAGTCCCCTAGTAACGAAGACGGACAGGTCAAATACAACAGGTTGCAGAGGTGCAGTGTTAAGTCGGGCTGACATTATTACAGAGCAACTAAAAGTGAAATAAAATGTATGAATTCTACACAACCTGACAATACTGGTTTAGAAATACACGTACTGCCTAATATGGAAACGCAAGCCTAACTGTACATAGCGAAGGATAAAACCTCATTTTCCTCATGGTTATCCTGTCAAAGATAATCTAATCTTCATAGACAGTCACCTACAGTCCACTATGGTTAGCCTACTGATAACAAAAGGTGATTTTTCTGCCTTTTTGCTATTTATGGACTGAAGAGTGCTTGAAATGATTTTCAGCCTTTTAAGTGCTCTTTAAGTATTCTTGTGGCTGCGATTGTGAAAATGTGTGTATAGTGAGAGGAATGTGCTTCAGTAAGTTATATAATTGTTCGTTTGATGAGGGTATGTGAAACGTTTTTGTGCATATGGTGATTGTAACTGTTTTGTTGTACTTCGTCTTAAATTACAGTGGTTGATTTGTAACAGAAGCATAAATAACTTCTGAGTCAACATTTGTATCTGAGCCCCCTGTTTATTTCGTAATGTTATCGGACTTCAGTGCCGTAATAGAAAAGTGTATACACCAGTTTTACTTCTTTGACATGTTGCTGTGAATTACCGCGAGAGGTCGCTGTATCGTTAAATAGAAGGGGCCAGCGTGGTGAAACGGGAGTTTAGTTGACGATACTTTACATTAATGTCGCATGAAAAGGTCAGAGTAAATAGGAACATTTGCTTGTTTTGTTTTCATATGAAGTTATTTTCATACAGAGGATATTAGATTTACAAGTTGCAGATCAGTCGTATACCACTAGAAGCAATTAAAGCAATGTCAACATGCCAGCCCACCTATTTGAATAGGACCTCAGTTTTTCAAAAGCAACACGAAGTTGCTCACTTAACTTTCAAAAAAGGGGCGAATGGGTTATATTTCTATTGTCTTAGCCTCAGTAGTTGACATTAGTCATAAACCGCATTTGCAGAATCAGTTTTAACGACATCAGAGACACGTCGCTGAATGACAGGAAAACCCTAAGGTTGTGCAGCTGCTGGTCGGTAATACAGCATGTACCATTTATATTTCTGTTCTGAAATTATAACAGCCAGTGGCGCCCTGACATGAGATTTTCGATAACAGACACGAAATACTCCGGGGCCTCCTGATAGAGATTTCAGCTCCCACCCTGTAGTCTATAACTTGGGAATGAGGGCAAACGTCTTTTGCAATGAAAACATTACAACCATAGCCGGTCTTACCAACTTTATTCAAATAACCGAAGCATACAAGAATATGTATCGCGATCATTGCATGCATTCGTGTCACTCAAAAAGGTTTCACTACAAATAGAAAAAAAAAAGAAAAGAAAGAAAAACAAAAACAAAACTCTTCTGTCAATAACACAAAACAAAGACCTTAGCATAAGCGCCAAGTTCAGCTCTAAAGAGGTAACGCAGTTACGCAAGAGAATATTTACACACTGAAGAGATCAGCAGATAAAAACAAAGTGTTTTGTTGCTTTTTTTTTTTAATATGCAAGAATATATAAACAATCATACAGTATGTACAAGGTTGATAACAGTGGACAAAACCGCGCTGAAATGCACGCTTTATATAATTGTTGCATGAAATTAAATAGTTAATATATAAATAGCCTTCATCATCACTCCTTCTCCTCATTATTTCCTTCTGTTCCCTCAGTCTAAAGTGAAGAGGAAGAATGAGGGTTTGATCCTCTGAGCCTTTAACTGCTTCTAGCTACAAGGTTCTGACAAACTGATAACGACAGTCTTGAAACCTAGGGTCAGCTCTATGCGTCTTATTGCATGTTAAACGGTATTCTTGCTAATATCAGTAAGAGAAAACGACTTTTTTGTAACTCTATACATGCACTCCATGTTACAATGGCGAAATGAAAAATGCAACCAAATTCCCACTCGCCAGACTACTCTTCCTGCTTCCTGAAGTACATTTTGATCTTCCCAGTTCCCTAAATGACCTGATTAAATGGATTTACTGTTGTCTGGAGAACGTGAGCTCCTTTACGTCTGTTAGCGAGTGCCAACTTCTGTTCGATAATCAGCGGCTTTAGCGAAAAACTCCGTCTGTTAGAATGTCAAGGCCAAAAAGAAAAGGAAAACTTTACGGTATGTCTGTGGGGTCAAACGCTACTGTTTATCAGAGGAATGTTCAGCGGCCTTGAGTGTTACTTGGAAGAAATTTAGCATTCCAACTTCCTTCAAATCATCCACATCCTCATTTTATACTGATTAAGTCATCAACAGGAAATCGGTAATCTTCATCCAAGAGCGTCTTACCCTATTAGCGTTATTTTACTGAGCTGGAGAGATTAAGAGCGAATCTGACTGTGAGGCCAGTCTGTTTGTAAAGTCTGTCTGACGCAGTCTAACTGTCAGTCCTTCTGGCTGTAGCTTTAAAGGGAAGGAATCCAATCCCGTTTTTAGACGATATCCAGAGGACCAGCCTCATAAGGATATCGATATTCAACTCCCTGCATCTCTCTATCTTATCTCTCTATCCCCCATCCATCTGTTCTATTCTCACTTAGAAACTGAATATGAACAATCACCATGTTGTTTATATATTTGATTTTAATAGCCTAACAAAGACTTCGCTGGACCTCTCTGAATCACTCCCGTACAAGCATGAAGGGTCATAATTGGCATTTCAAGACGCGTCCTGATTTTGTAACATCTATTTGAAATGTAACTATATTCAGTATGTAGCCTCTGTTATATATATACATCACTCCATGACTGTGTTTAAATGTCACACACACACACACACACACACGTTTCATTACGATTCCCACTGTACAGTCTCATGTTAAAGGAATGAGGCATCGTTGCTGGGATAGTTTGCTTGTTAAAATACCAGCAAACCCGCTCTGTTGCCATGGAGTGTTGTGGGGTTGTTGTGTCGTTTGTCGTGTGGACCTGCGGTGTGGTAGCTGATTGCGTGAGGATGTGCCTTTGCCTTCAGATTTGTGGTGAGGTTCAGGATTTGATTTCCACCACTTTGATGAAGGGGAGACTCTTGTTGGTGTGTGTGGTTGGCCTGAGAGGCTTACTGTGAAGAAAAAACAGAAAAGGGAGTGTAAGCTCTTAGACACACATATATATATGCATCTGTGTGTGTGTTAAACAACAAGGTGTAATTAATTATGTGTATGTGTGTGTGTGTGTACAAGTATATCTATCAAGTTATAAATAACTATGTGTGTGTGTGTGTGTGTTGCATGTGTGCAGTACCTGTACACAATCTGAGCATTTCGCTCCATCGGCACATAAGAGTTTGTCCCTTGGCTTTCCATAAAGTAATCCACCTGGTCACGCAACTCTCTGTTCTATAAAAGAAAAAAGAAATTTGTCACTTGTGTAAATACCCTGAGGAATAATACAAACCACAAAAAAAAGAGAGGAAATAAGAAAGAACAATAAAGAAGGATCTAAAAGATGTAAAACAAAAGCTGGAAGGACTTCAAGTTCTCTTTGGGAAGGAAAAAAAAAAAAAAACATTTACAAAACTACATCTCCCGGAGGGCATTGTGCACTGACCTCTCCCTCCAGGAAGGACACCCTCTCCTCCAGCTCTCTGATAACTCGATCCCTCTCCTGAATCACCATCCTCGAGTTCTGCAGCTGTAGCACAAAACACAGAACATGGGTGTGTGTCAGGTAACACGTAACCGCGTGATTCTGTGCGTGCATTTGGGTGTGTGTATTAATCAAAATATTTGTGTGTGTGTGTGTGTGTATGAGATAAGAAACAGAGACACTGTGTTTTTTGTTTGTTTGTGTTTTACCTGTTCAATCATCTGTCTCAGTTTTCTTTGTTGGCTCTTCAGCATGTCATCCAAATGGTGAATTTTTTCTTTCAGAATGGCGTTCTCCTTCTCCAACTCTTCCAACCTATCACACACACACACACACACACACACACATAATTACCTGTTAGTTGTGGCAATCTCCCAAAAAAACAAAAAAAGAAAAACACTGCCTTAACCTGCCAGGTAACGCTAACCTGTAACAACAAACTCTGAAAGGCTTTCAAAACAGCTTTGAACCAATTCCAACTCTTTCATCCACGCTTCCGAACAAACCCCCGAGGATAACCTGAACATGACCTCGGCGAGGTCTCCACGGTAACCGCTGCCCTCTCACCTTTCCCTCTCTACTTGTCCCTCCTCTTTTCTCTCTGTCAGCCGGAGCAGCTCGGCTTCTTTGGTCATGAGCTGTTCCCTTAGGAGGGAGCTCTCCTGCTCCATCCCGCCCAGCAGCCGCTGAAGCTCTTCGATTTGCTGATCCTGTTGGTCTGCTTTCTGCTGAACCTCTTTCAGACGGTCCGTCTGCTCGGATAACTGCTGTCTGTACTGACTGGCCTCCGCCTGAGATAGACAGAGTCAGAGAGAGAGAGAGAGAGAGAGAGAGAGGGAGAGAGAAAGGGAACAGTTAGCTTTTCAGACCCAGACACATTAAGGGCGTGTGAAAAATGAGAGGCAGGAGAAGATTAACATTCATTCCCTTGTGTTTGGGAATAATGATACATGCAGTTTCAGTGTCATGTAAGCTGTGTTTATTTTGCTCTGTTTGAGCAGTTCGTAATAGCCTTGGATTGAATGTTCGTGTGTCAGCCAATCAGAGTGCAGCAACTTTAATTCCCCTCTCAAAGTCAAATACATTAAAAAAAGAAAAAAAAACCTTGGCCTTTATCCGGAATGAGAGAAAGTCTCTTTCTTTGTGTCCTTGTCAACCAACCAGAAAGTATCAAACAGGTGTAAAGCTTACAGCACAAACTGGGGTTTCTCCTGGGCTGCCTCATTAATCTCCTCTTTTTAAACTGTGTACACACACGATAACACACTCTATATACATCCTCCACCCGCGCCTGTTTCTGTCCATCAAGTATCTCGACGAGAACGGAGTCTGATCCACCTCCTCATGTAAATGAAATTATCGTGTTATGCAATACACACGGCCGTTGCCTAGCGACAAAGCCGCACCCATCCCGGATAGAGAGACGGGACAAAGTAGTTGAAGGGAAGAAGTGAGGGGGAAGAGAGAGAGCTAAGTGGATGGAAAAAAAAAAACGAGAGTAAAGAGAGAGGGATGAGAGGCTGACCTGTAATTTCTCTCTCTCCTCTTGGTGTTTCTTCTCAGCCTCCTGTAGCTGAGCATACAGGCGTTTGCTGGCCTCTCTCATCTTCTCCCGCTCTTGCTCGTCCTCTAGTTCCTGAGAGAGAGAGAGAGAGCGAAAGGATTGTAAAATTGAATTTCTGCATCGTCCGATGTCTAAATGGATTTGTCATACAGTTAAAAATTCAATTCGGTGTTCAGACCTCCGCTGTCAGAAAAAGGATGAGTGTACAGCTGTGGTGGTCTGTGTGTGTGTGTGTGTGTGTTTGTGGGCTCCCGCCCCTGCGCGCGCATGTGTGTGTGCATCCCCATGTATTCACACATGTGGTTTCTGTTGGTTGTGTAACAGTTCTATACAGCAGCCAAAAAGTTAGTGAGAGCAGAGCATGGAATTTTAAACAGAATCCCTCTCGCTCCCTCCCTCCCTCTCTCTCTCTCTCTCTCTCTCTCTCTCTCTCTCTCTCTTTCTTTCCCTCTCTCTCTCTCTCTCTCTCTCTCTGACATTTACACACATTAGAACAATGCTTCTTTACTGTAGCTGCTGTGGCTGAATGGACGTATTCCTGCAGGTTATTTATAGAGCTGGACCCGTGGGAGAGGGGAGAGAGAGAGAGAGGGCGGAGACAGCGTGTATGTGCGTCACTGGGGTGTGTGTCCAAATATTTAAATCAAAACATATGCACCTCTCACTGAAGTTTTTTCCATCGGGTATTCCTGTTCGGCTTAAACTGCTCTTCCAGTGAAAAGACACACACACACACACACACACATACCTGATCGCCCAGTTTTTTTGTTTGTTTTTTTTTTTTCACTAAGCCTTCGTCAGGTATGCAGAGTGAGTGCCAACACTCAATGCCAAAGATTTGTGGTCAAACTCAACAACAAAGAAGACAACTGCGAGAAAACATGTACAAAATGTTCTAAACTATTTTCCAGGGAACCCCAGTGTTAACAACCATGTATCATTTGAGTGACTTTTATAAATGCTACCTCATTCTCTCTCTCTCTCTGAAGTATGCGTGTATGTGAGTGTGTTCATGAAGTGTTTTGTGTGTGTTTTATGACCGCTGTGTCATGTGTTACATGTGACCGTCCATTATGCTCTTGTCTTAAATGGGTGTATGCACGCTAATCTTTATGTCCAGGTGTTCCAGTAGGTGTGCGTGCGAGTGTGCGTGTGTGTCTTGAGTAGTAAAAAACCAGAAACGCTCTCTGTAAGAGTGTGTGAAATGAGAAGTTAAGGAATGTTTCGCATTGTGCAGTGTCATCATGTTACACGGACACACTGAGGGTTTTTGTGTGTGCGCGTTCGCGTTTCTGTTTGTAAAGTGAGAGGGCATGTGAAAGATTCTCACCTGTTTGTCCTCTGTATCCTTTACTGGGATACCATTTACTCTGAATCTGTTAGCGTATCCATTAGCAGGAAACTGAACCTGTGGTGGGGGGGGGGGGGGGGGGGGGGGCGAGAGAGAGAGAGAGAGAGAGAGAGAGAAATGGATAATGAGAAAGGGAGTGAGTCAGCAAAGTAACACACAGTGTGGACACATGAAAATGAGAATTTACTTAAGTAGCCATAAAACACACACACAAACACACACACACACACACACACATACACACACTGACACACACACACACACACACACACACACACACACTGACACACGCACAGTCAAAATTCCCCCACCTTGAGCTCTGTTTTGTTGTTGTTGGTTTTTGCTGCCATTTGCTCCCGCAGGGTCTTCAGGCAGTATCTGACCTACATAACACACACACACACACACACACACACACACACTCCTGGTTAGCACACAACGCAAATGTGCTTACACGCAACAGATGGAAACAGTGACAGGGGAGACAGGGAGAAACAGAGCGTGTCAGTCTTACCTCCTGAATCTGGGAAACTTCGTCCGACAACATCTTTAAGTTCTGTTCCCGTCTGGTTTGCTCCTGTTTACGAGCCTCTAGATACACCTACCAGACGAACACGCACACACACACACACACACACACGTCAGTGGGTCAGTTTCACACACGTTTAGAATTACAAATCATTAAGACTCCCATCTCCACTCTGGTTTCCCGCATCCCCTAATCCCACCCTCGTAACATCCTATACTTCCGGACAAACACGCATCATCAGTGCCAGGAAGAACCACCCACCTTTATGACCTCAACCTTCTCCTCAGTTGGTTTGGTTGGCTCAAACTTGTAAGGCTGCCTCTCGTTGGTCGGCTGCACCAATGCAAAAGCTCTTCCGATTGGCTGAAACGACAAAGAGGTGGGACTGATGAGTAAACCCGTGTAGCTATAGGAAAATTAACCAATCTCCGCCTACCTAAACACCAGGGCACTTACTAACATCTCGACTACACTGAGCAGAATGTACTACGGATTTCGACATGCCTCACATTAACATGAGTGTTTTTCTTTGGGGAAGGGCCAAACCAAACCAGCGCCTGTTCTGAGTGAACACCAAACGAGTTGTCCGTATCTATTGGAAAATCTTTGTCGGGATGATAAGTCAGGGCATGTGTGAGGTCGTCCATGCTTCATGTCGTGTGTGACTGTTTGTCGTGACAGATCTATCTCTCAGTCAATCCATCTATCATAAATATATTGTAACGTTTGATGGGTTTCAAGAAGCAGTCAGACGTGAACGTAAACATATTTTGTCGCCGTAGATCCGTCAGAAACAACAAAACTGCCACGTAGATGTTGTCTAAAGTGAATGAATATCGAATACCTACTGGTCTTATTCATTGAGATAACTGAACTTTGCATTTATTAAATGTTACAAATCACGTATTTTAGATTTTAAAGTTACTCCAATTTAACCAAAAAAAAAAAAAATAAAAAAAAGCACTGTTAGTCTGCATTGTTCCCTTCTGAAAAGAAAGGAATTCCACTTCAAGCAGCGAAGAGATAAATATCTCGCCATGAGCACACAGAAGCCTTGAGTCTCACTATAAACACCCTTACAATAGCAAAGCAAGGCCATCCCCAAATAAAGAGAGAGAGAGAGGGACAGAGAGAGAGAGAGATAGAGAGAGAGAGAGAGAGAGAGAGAGAGAGAGCGAGAGAGAGAGAGTAGGAGGGACAGAAAGATTTATGCAATGCCGAAATCCATAAACAATGGACCCTTGGTCTCTGAGGGGCAGTGCTTGTGTAATGGCCCCCAACCCCTGCCTGTGAGCTGGACTGTGTGTTCCTCAAGATGTTTGAGAGAGAGGGAGAGAGAGTGAGTTGGCGGAGAGACAAGGAGACAGAGAGACCGGACCGACGACACACAAAGAGGGAGGAGCAAAGAGAAAGAGGGAACTGGCAATCTTCCACAGAAGTTCCAGAGAAGTCAGAAACGTGTAAACTTCACACTGCAATGACAACACGAATCTACCCACACGCAGTTTTAAAAAAAACACATTTAAATAATCATTAAAGTCTCCGCAAAATTCACATTCAAGGTAAATGCAAAAAACAAATTGTTTATCTCTTCAGCACAAGAAACTACCTGTGAATGATATATATCTCTATGACAAGCTTACAGTAACAGGATCGTGGAATTCTCCGGAACATAAGAGACATTTGATTTGCCTTTGGCTGATGTAAGTCGCTGTGTTTGAACTGATGTTTATTAATAGCGAAGAATGACTAAAAAAAAAAAAAAAAGTGGGAGATTTCCAATGCAGCCAATCACTATCACAATAAAGAAAACAACCCGGACCAAAAAAGAAAAAAAAAAAAAACGTTACTGCCTTACTATGATTTGGCTGCGTGTACATTTTTTATGTAATCTCTACTCTGGTCAGTGTGTGAGTGTGTGTGTGTGTGTGTGTGTGTGTGTGTCTTACCTTATCTTTGCCGTAATCAGAGGCTGTCGCTGGCTGTCGCTGGTCCTGATCATGCAGAGTGAGCCGAAGTCTTCTGTGCCCCTCCTGATGGACAACAAGAAAGGAGGAATCAGACGAGCGTATATACGCGTGTGTGTGAGTGTGTGTCAGAGAGAGAGAGAGAGAGCAGCCACAAAGAGACCGTTATTTCCAAAGAAATGGAGGGATAAGAGGGAAGGAGGGAGTTATATGGGTGAGAGGAAAATGTGGTAGGAGAGAGTGAGTAACAGCCCCTCCGAGTGTGGGGGGGGGGGGGGGGGGGGCAGAGAGAGAGAAAGAGAGGGAGAGAGGCACTCTGAATGGAGGCCAGTGGACTATAAAAGTATGGAAAAACAGCCAAGGGAGAGTGAAAGAGAAAGAGAAAGAAAAAAAAAACTGATGGAGAATGGTCGGTTAGAATTTCAATTTCGTTCTAAAACGCCCGGAAAATACCAGAAGTCTGTCGTCTTTGCCAAAAGCGCTGTGTTTGAATGTAAATTTGTGCGTCAGGAGCGAGGGAGGGAGGGATGAAGAAGAGTAGAGAAAAAGGAAACTAAATATAAGCTAAAGGAAATGCACACCAGAGGGGAATGGAACATCTCCATGGCAACCATGGAGTCACTGTCCAATAATAAACAGTCTGGTTGACAGGAAGGCAAGGAACATGGTGGCGGGCTAATTTATGTCATAACAAACAGCACAGACTTCCAGACAACACTTCAACGATGCTTAGGGTTACCACACACTCCTTATGAGGAGCGAGGCTGCTGCCACACGCGGGATACTGAAGAATCATAAAACCATTTAATAAACAGAGGCCATGCTGTGTGAAACTATCCACAATGTTGTGTGTATGTTTGTGTATGTGTGTGTGTGTATGTGTGTTTTATGACCTCCCTTGGCCTCAGAGAGAAAGAGAAAGAGAAAGACAGAGAGAGAGAGAGAGAGAGAGGGGGAGTGCACAGGGACAGAGAAAAGAGCAAGTGGAGATTAGACACATTCCAGACATACTGTAACCACCCTGCTTTTGACCTGAACACCCATTACCAACAGGACCAGCGAGTGAAACTCAGACTCTGCTCCAAAAAAAAAACAAAACTCG